>NW_006400608.1:0-18179 GCF_000299155.1 Elephantulus edwardii | reverse complement strand
GGTATTCACTGCTTTTAACCATGATCCATCTGACATCAGCAATATCCCATCAATTCCTGAGGCCTTATTTTTTTGCCAATGCCTTCAGTGTAGCTTGAATTGTATCTTTCATTATGATTAGCTCTTGTTCTTATGGTACTTCCTGAAATTATTCCGTGTCAGCAATTCTTTTTGGTACAGTGACTCTGTGTGTCCATTTTCCATCTTCTTTTGATGCTTCCTAGATCATTCAAGATTATGCTTGTAGCATCTCTCAATATTACATTGTGAGACCTGAATTTGTTGTTCAGTTCTTTCAGCTTGAGAAATGCTGAGTGAGTTCTTCCTTTTTTATTCTCTGATTCCAGTTCTTTACACATTTCATTATGATATTTTTGTTTTGTTTTCTTGAGCTGTCCTTCGAAATCTTCTGTTCGGCTCTTTTATCTCTTTGTTTTGGCTTCTTGACCCACTCTAAATGCAATTTTTATAATCTCTTCTGACATCCAATTTGAATTTGGTTGGGATTTTTTTCCCTCCTCTGCTTTTGTAGTGACCTTTACATCTCTTCATAGATGATATCCTTGATGTCCTTCCATACTTCTCTGTTCTTTGATTAATGGTGTTGTTCAGTGCTGCAAACCT
This sequence comes from Elephantulus edwardii, assembly GCF_000299155.1. Taxonomy (NCBI): domain Eukaryota; kingdom Metazoa; phylum Chordata; class Mammalia; order Macroscelidea; family Macroscelididae; genus Elephantulus; species Elephantulus edwardii. Next base: position 17,555 of record NW_006400608.1, on the reverse strand, counting down.
GTTCTTGAAATGATCCTCAAATTCAAGTGAAATTTACTCATGGTTATATCTTGGTTCTTGTGGACTAGCTTTCATTTCTTCAGCTTCAATTTCAACTTGCACATGAGCAATTGATGGTCTTTCCTCCAGACAGCATCCAGCCTTGTTTTGATTGCTGACACTGCGCTTTTCTGGTGATTCTTTCCACAGATATAGTCAATCTGATTCCTGTTGAATCCCTCAAGTCAGGGCCATGTGTAAAATTGCCTTTTGTGTTTTTCAAAAAGTTATTTGCTAGGAATTATTGATTGTGCAAAATTCAATCATTCTATCTCCAGTCTCATTTTAGTCACCAAGACTGTATGTAGTTTTTCAACTACCATTTCTTTCTCGTGTTTGCAACTTTTGCCTTCCAGTTACCAGAAATTATTAATGCATCTTGAGTGCATGTTTGGCCAAAAATGTTTGTATAACTGGTGGTCAATTAGAAAACACAGAACAACAACTACCACTCATTAGCTGTATGACTTTGGCAAGTCATCCAATTTCTCTAACCTTCAGTTTCTTCATCTTTCTTCTGGATATCATTACAGCCAGGTCAGAGGGCTCTTGTGATGATTAAATTAGACAGTGTCTGGCACAGGCTAAGCATTCAATAACGTTAGCTCTTATTGTTTAAAATTCTGGGAAACTTTATTTAATCTTGAAAATTCTTCGGGGACTTTTGCATTCTTCTTCACTGTTCATTTCCTTTTCAGTTCATACAATTTCTTCTGGTAAAGATGTGTCACATTTATCCTGACTCTCTTAGCTCTTGGTCAACTCAGTGTACCCAAGGGATGCACGAACTGCAGGTGAGAGAGAATGATGCCTGTGAAGATCTTATGCGATAGGTTCAATTGCCCTAAAGACAACAGGACAGAGAATTTCACACCTGATTTTAGTTAAGTCAGAGGAATCACGTATCTGACAACACACAAGCACTATAATGGCATACACATGCAACAGTTCCCACCATTGTTGTTGTTGGTAGGTGCCGTCAAGTTGCCTGTGAACAATGATACTGTGTACAGCAACTCTGAAATCTGCCTTGTTCAGAGTCAAGTCTTGCTGATTCTGACACACCAACCCCTATTGCCCCAGTTACTATAATTGCTACCACTCAAATGATGCTCAAACACTACTTTAAAGCTTAACTGGAACCTGAAACTCAGAAAGGTATTCCTGAAAAAGAAAAAGAAGAAAAATCTCCAAGTGTGACACGATCACACCTCCCTCATCATAAGTTTTTTTTTTTCATTTTCTCTTCCTTCCAGAAAAAATGCATATATTTGAGGCATTTAGTGAAAATATAGAGCACTCTTTTGAGGAGAAACTTGTGAGCAAATCCATCTGCTCCAAAGGATCAATTTTACAGCAATCAACACTCAAAGCAGCCCAAGGTCATCCCAGCCAGTGCCTGTTCCCCAGGGCCTCCAGTGGACACATACACAGGACTCTGCTGCCTTGTCCACATGGTAGATCAAAGTGTGAGGATACTGCTTCAAACGCCTGTGCATTCTTAGGGAAGGAGTTTTGAGAAGAAAAGAGAAGCATTGATATTAAAAACTTTGACCCCATATAGGGGTCATATTTAAGTCTAATTTAGTTAAAGAGAGCTTTAGTGGTAAGGAACAGTGCTGCTGTACATGGTTCGAACCCACCAGCTGCTCCACAATAGAAAGGTGAACAGTCTCTCCCACAGCAATTATACTACCTCTGAAAACCCACTGGAGGGCCAGATATGAGTCATTTCCAACTTGATGCTGCACAACAACAATGACAATTTAGTTATGAGTAGTAAAAAACCAACAAACTACAAAGCTGGGCTCTATGAGGAAGAATATAGCATCAGCTTTGAAGGAAGACTCATCACAACCTCTATTATGTGGATGACACAAACTTGTTTGCTGAAACTGAGGAGGACCTGAAGCACCTGCTGCAGAAGGTCAAGGACTGCAGCCTTCACTATGGATTGAAGCTCAAGAAAACCAAGATTCTCACCACTGGGCTGATTGGCAGCATCATGATAGATGGTGAAGAGATTGAGATTGTTAACAGCTTCAGTTTGCTTGGCTCCGCAGTCAACACTCTTGACACCAGCAGCCAGGAAATCAAAGGACGAATTGCACTGGGAAACTCTGCTGTCAAGGACCTCTCAAAAATACTGAAAAGCAATGATGTCAGTCTGGAAACTAAAGTTCACCTGATACAGGCCGTGGTCTTCATAATTATATGCTATGTATCAGAAAGCTGGACAATGAGTTAGGGATTGATACCTTTGAGCTGTGGCTCTGGAAAAGAGTATTGATTATACCCGGTACCACTGGGAGAACAAACAAGTTTGTCCTGGAGAGGATGAAACCAGGCTGCTTCTTGGAGGCAAGGATTCTGCAGCTTTGTCTGACATAGTTTGGGCATGTTGTAAGGTGGGATTGGTCCTTGGAGAGAGACATGATGCTTGGGAGGGTGAAGGGACAGTGCAAGAGAGGAAGACCCTCGATAAGATGGATTGACTCAGTGACTGGTGTAGTGGGGGTAGGTGTGTTAGAGCTGTTATAAATAAGGTCTCTATGAGTGCAAGCAACTCGATGGCACATAACAACTACAACAATAAAGACTGGCATACTGAATTATATCACAAAATGGATAGACCTTTAAAGCATTATGCTAAGTGAAAGAAATAAGTCACTATAGAAAAGTCTAGATACTGTAAGAAATGTCCAGAAAAGGCAAGTCTGGAGAAATGGAAAGCAGATCGTAGTTTCCAGGGCTGGTGGACAGAGATAGAGAATGAATGTAATTGATATAGGATTTCTTTTAGAAGTGATGAAAATGTACTGAAATTAGACAGTAGTTATAATCATACTACTATATGAATGATATTAAAATAATTGAATTATATTTATTAAAAGGTGAATTTCATTTTGTGTAAATTATATCTCAGTAACATTAAATATTTGTCATGTCAGTAACATCTTCACAGTGTCTAGTGATGGAATGAATAGATCTAATACAACCACCAGATAGAGCACTTTTGTAATTACCAAAAATTCATGGTGCCTCTTTTTCCTGACTGAGGTATACACCTATCACATCTTTCATAAGCAGCAATGGCATAACATGCAGAAGTAATTACCTTTGACTTGTATAAAAAATGTTTAACATTTCCAAGCTCCAAATAAACTGCTAACTCATACTAAAAAACACATAAAAGCAAAAATAACACCAATGTACTCGAACATCTGAAGTTGACCATTCTCTTTCTTCTCAGAGCTAGCCAGTTTGTTGTTAACTGTCAGGGACCTCTCCGGAGTATTGAAGAGCAACAATGTCAGTTTGGAAACTACTGTGCACCTGATCCAGGCCATGGTCTTTGCAGTTACTTGCTATCCATCAGAAAGCTGAACAGTGATTAGGGATGAGAGGAGAATTGACACCTTTGAGTTTTAGTGTTGGAGAAAAGTGTTGAATATACCATGGACTGCTAGGAGAGCAAACAAGTTCTTCCTAGAGAGGGTGAAACCAGGCTGCTCCTTGGAGGCAAGGGCTCTGAAACTCCATCTGACATATTTTGAACATATTGCAAGGAGGGACCAGTCCTTGGAGAGGGACAGCATGCTTAGGAGGGAAAGCTCAAGAGAGGGGGACCCTCAATGAGATGGAGTGATTCAATGACTGGGATAATGGGGGTAGAGGTGTCAGAGACAATAAAATTGGCTCAGGATAGAGCAGGGTTCTGAGTCGTGGGGGACATGACAACACATAACAACAGCAAGAACATCAGGAGAAGGCAATCCTTTGGAAAAAACCAGCATGCTTGAAAAAGTAGAGGGCCAGCAAAGGGATGCAAGACCCTCATTGGGACAGATTAACACAGTGGTTGCAACATGCACTGCAGAGACACTGAGGACTGCACAGTGTGAGAGGACATGCCGTTCTTTCATATGTTGGATCCTTATGAGTTAGAGCTAACTCAATGGAACCTAACAACATGTGTGTGTGTACATATGTATATATATACACACACACACCCATATATACATACATGTATATTGTTTGTTTTTTTAACAGAAGCAGACTGACCCTAGTGGAGTGGGTGGTGTGTTTGAACTGCTGATCTTTTGGTTAGTAAAGAAGTCCTTAACTACTGTCATATGAAGGCTCTTTGGAGACCAAATAGCCAGCTCTAAGAACTCAAGGTCAAACACATGGTTAACACACCTTTCTACTCTTGATGGATGACATTCTTTGTACAAGGAGGGCCCCTCCTAACCCTCTGCCTCTCCTTCTGACAACCTCCTTCCCTGCATTAGTAGATGCTGCAAGTCAAACAACTGAACCAAGTCAGATGATACGCAAGACAACTTTGCTACTTAATTTCAAAGCCCCAGCTTTTTGAACAGCATTAAAGTCTGTTTTTCATAGAGGCAAATTAGTTCATTTCAAATGCTCCCTGTGAATATCAACAGACCACCCAAATGTTTACTTTTTTTCAGTCTGTCTTCCTAGTAACTTACAACAGAACTCATTTGCTTTGGGAGAAAGGAGAGGATTCATGCATATAAATTGTCTACATTAAGGGTCAGCTCCATATTAAAACAACATTAATTATTCATTTAGCAAAGGGAAAAAAATTACCTATGGTAGAAAACCCCAAGGGTAATATTCTTTTCAGTAAACCTGCCACCATGCCAAAGGGCATCCCAAACACCCTTTTTGATGTAACCCTCTTTTTCTGAAAATGAGAAAAGGCTGTGGAAAGAAAAGCAAATGAATATAGTCACACAATGGCTTAGAAGCTGCTGCTATAAATTCTCTTGAACTAAGAAGTCAGATCTTGAATTGCAGAGGTGAAAAAGAAATGTGTGGAAAAATCCTTTGCCTCTAGGTTTTTAATAAAGCTCAAACTTTGGCAAACACTGGTGGGGTTTGTTTTAGACCTGGAGTCTCAGGACCTGGCATAAAAGGACCCCTCTTTAGGGGGTGTCTAACACCTGGCTGGGCTTCCAAGTCCCTCTGTTGTCCCCTCAGGAACTTTCTGGAATGTGAACAATCATGATCTATGATCAGCTCACAGTAGTTCACTAAGAGAAAAGTCTATTGTTCTGTCAAGTGGAGCGCTTTGGATTTTCAACTGCTGACTGACGATGTCCCGGGAATAGCAGGAGGAAGTGTATCCAAATAATACATTCTTATTTTATAGAAAAGAAAAACCACACCTTGTACATTTTATCACAATGAAAGCCAAGACTGAACCCTTCTCTTTGTATATTGGTTTGAAGGAAATTGGACTTGCCCCTCTTTCAGAAATACTAGAATCATAGCAGTAGCCTGAAATGATTTTTTGGTGGTGTCTGGCGTAATAGACTGAAAAGCTCAAGGTACAACTTGCTTTGCCAGAGTGATGCAAGTGGGTAACTGATACCTGAAAGGTTGGCAGATCAAGTTCACTAAGAGGCACCTCTGCAGGAAGACCTGTAGTTGTTGTTAGGTGCAGTCAAGTTGAGAATGACTCATGGTGACCTTATGTACAAGTGATCTGAATTCTGTTCTATCCTGAGCTCATCTTCCTTATCACTGATACACTTGAGCCCATTGCTGCAGTCACTGTGTCAGTTCACCTCATTGGAGGTCTTCGTCTCTTTCACTGAGCCCCTCTCTTTCCAAGCATGAGATAGTATTCTCTACTATCAGCCAGGATCCTTCCAAGGATTATCCTCTCCTAGCTACATATCCAAAGGATAAGAGATGACGCTTCATCATCTGTGCTTCCAAAGAGCTGTCACTTTTTCAAGACCTATCTGTTCTTTTGGCATTCCGTGGGCTATTCAATGCTCTTCTTCAACTCCACAATTCAAACGCATCAATTCTCCTTCTGTCGTCCTTATTCACTGTTTGGCTCTCAGGTGCATAGCAAGTAATGCAAAAGTCCATGGCCTGAGTCAGGTACAACTTAATCTTCAAACTGACATCACTGCTCTTTAGTATTTTGGAGAGGCCACTGACAGTGGACTTGACCAAAACAATGAGTTTTACTCAGCATACAGATTTAATAGGTATTGAGAAAACTACAATCATAATGCACACCTTTATTAATTTTAAACCTTCAGTATTCTCATAATAGTTTCTTTGTCTAGGTATAGATTTTCTATGAGGAAAATAAGTGGTCTGGGATTCCCATTCTTCTCAATTTTATAGTTTGCTGTGATCCACATGGTCAAATGCCTTTGCATAATCAATATACACAGATAGATATTCTTCTGGTATTTTCTACTATCAGCCAGAGTCACTGTGATATCAGCAATGTTCCCTGGAGCCACGGCCTCTTTTAAACCCAGCTTGAACTTCTGGGAGTTCCCTGTTGATGTTTTAGAAAGCTCTTCAGCAGTACTTTGCTTTCATGTGATATTTATGAAATTGTTTGATAGGCCTGGCAAGATATTTAATAAAATATTAATCCTACTGTACTCTGATGTGTGGGGGAGTTTCCTTGTGTCAAAATCAACTCAGTGTCAATCATTGTTTCTCATAATCTATAGGAAATTGTGTTGCTAACCGAAAGTTGATGCCTTAGCAGTTCACACTGGTTTGTCACTATGAGTCATACTTGACAACCCCTAATCACCACTACAACTAGTTAGTAAAAAGCTGTTTTGAAAATTCCTCTAAATTTTTAAGCCTTCATTTTACCCTCACTAAAATGGGACAATAATACACTGTTGTTGTTAAGTGCTAGTCATAGATGATGCATAGCGATCCTATGAACGAAAGACCTGAATGCTTGTATAACTTCCATTGTTTCTCCATGTTCATAGTTTCCGGAGGCAAGCCATTTCAGAAGTGGATGCCACTCCTGCTTCCAAGCTTGTTTTAATCATTAAGCTCTACCAAACACTGTCCACCATCAGTAACCATTATCACATTTGACACATCAGTGCCACAGTGTTCAGCTTCACAGCAACCATGAGTTACCTCTGTACAGCAAATGGACAGACCAGTGCTATACCACTTAGAAGAATGTTTGACCAAAAGCAATTAAAACCAGGCCTGAGGATTGCAGATTAAAATCACCCACCTTTGTCTTGGTAGCATCACTTTCTATCCACTAGGCAAACAGAGCTCTCTCTATGTTGTTGTTGTTAAGTGCCTTTGAGTAGTAGATGACTCATAGCAAATACCATGAAATCATGGATATAGAACTCAACATAGTTCTTAGAACCTAGAAGGTGTGAAATGGAATGTAGGGATGTCAGGGATGCCAAAGCCATGTGCTTATCTATAAACAGATAAACAAGGAAGAGTGTTTAAATGTGTACAGATAAGGGGGAAATGAAGCAAGCTGTAGGAATTTTTCAATGACAACTGTTTCTCTGTCTCAGGATTTGATTATTGGTCCTTGTTGCGGGGGGGGGGGGGGAGGGAAGGAGGCTTTGGAAAGGAACTGCTTTCCATAGAGAGGATTTGATTCAACAGAGTAAGGAGGACTCATAGACACAGCTGTGTGATAGCTTGGGTCTGTCTTAGGAGAATATTGGCTCCAAGGAAATGGTTTTAGTTTGCAGATTATAATTTTAAAATATCTTGTATTTCAGATCTGAATGATAACACGTCTCCTTCCCAACCATCTGCCTTATAACATCTTAAAGTGACCTTGTAAATGACTTTTCCTGTGACTTCCAACTTAACCAGAATTGCGATTGTCAGGGAAGATACTGGAAAACAAAGCAGAATTTAAAAAGTGGTAGATAAGAGGTCAAACTGAGGCATAACTTGATAATAATTCTGTTTGTTCACCAGTATGGTTTCCAGTGGAAGGAAAGTTGTACAGAAAGGGGGTCATTCATGAAGAGAACACAAATGCCCTTTTCACTCCATTTAAGCAGTTAAAATCATTTTAGAGGCAAATTTCTTTCGTTTGCTATTTGGTGGTTTGTCTTTCTGCCGATGTACTTAGCAAACTTGCTGTTGGCTGTCTCTGAGCACAAGGTGCTTTCTGAGAAGCTCCAGGGAGGCCCCTTGGAATCAGAAGCCCTGGGGGACAGAGGGGAGTGGAAGTGGCACAATGTCCACAAAAACACTGACCTACAGGGTGACTGGCCAAGGCATGTGACAGCAGGAACCACAGGTGCCACCATGGCAAGATGCTGTGGCTCAGGGGCTTCAGCGAAGTCTTGGCACTGGTAGCCAGCACTGGCAACCGTGGTAGTTCAAGCCAGGTTCTTATCTGGGTTACATTTCTCCCAAGACAGATGTGATTGTGATTGTTTTTTTGGAAGACCTTACTAAAGTCAATATTCCTTACCAGCATTGCAATTCAACGGCAGGGATTCTTCTTGTTCTTTGGTCTTTCTTATTCATTGTCCAACTTTCAGATGCATGAGAAGCAATTGAAAATACCATAACTTGGATCAGGTGCACTTTAGTCTTTAAACTGATATCCTTGCTCTCTAGCACTTTGGAGAGTTCTAGCAGATTTCCAACACATCTTCTGATTGCTTCACTGCTGCTATCATGAGTGGTGATTGTGGTTCTAAGTCAAATGAAATCCTTGACAACAACTGCAATCTTTCTGGAATTCTTTGCTTTCAGCTAAGATCCATCTGACATAAATAACAATATTCTTTATTCCACAGTTTATGTGCCTTATTCCACATTTTATGTGCCTTATTCCACAGTTTATGAATCCAGTTTGAATTTCTAGCAGTTTCCTGTTGATGTTGTGTTTTAGGCAATTTTTAATTATCATTCAGCAATATTTTACTTAAATGTGATATTAGAGATATTGTTGGATAATTTCCACCCTTTATTGGATCATTATTTTTTGGGATAAGAACAAATATAGAGTTAAGAGTTAAGATTCTGGAAATATCCACATACAAGTTATAGTGTGAGCAGATTTTTATTTCTTTTGAAAATCTGACAACAATCTTTTTGAGGTAGATATGACTATCCTTATAATGTGAATGGAAAAAGTGTCAGGAAAGTTAAGTGGCTGATCTGACATTGGATAGCTAGCTGAGTAGTGAAAATGGGATTTGGACCTAGGGAACTCTGGTGGCGTAGTGGCAAGAAGGTTCACTGCAATCCTGAAGGCATGCAGTTTGAGGCCACCAGTTGCTCCACGGGAGAAGGATGGACAATCTCTTCCCATGCAATTAACTGCCTCTGAAAACCTACCAGAGGGTCAGCTCTGGGTCGGTTCTGACTCCATGGTATACAACAACAACAACATTCTCAAGCTTATGTTTTTTGGAAAAAAAAAAAGACATACATTAACATACTTTCTGCTGTGTATCTGTTTGCTTAAGAAGCTCTGGTGACATAGTTTGTAAGGAGTTGTGCTTCTAACAAAGTGCGTGTCTTTGCGTACATCAGTGACTTTGCGAGAGAAAGATGGGCAATCTCCTCCTACATGATTCACAGCCTTGGAAAACTGGGAGGATCACCTTTGAGTTGGTTTTGACTTGACCGCAATGGATATGCGTTTACACACACACACACACACACACACACACACACACACACACACACTTTTTAAAGTGCCAATAAAATACAATTAAATCTGGAGAAAGTATGCGTAGGTCATCTTCCCCTCTTCAGATGACATTGGAAGTCTCCAAGTGGGTCTAAAATTCTGTCTTAAAAGTTTAGGCTGGTATCCACTAAGTAGAAAAGATGATAAAGCAGCGGGGACAATGCCTTTGTCAGGTTTTTGACTGCTGTGGCCCAAGCACCTGGAATGGTGTCTTGAACGTTCGAGGTATTCAATAAACGTTTGTAGAATATATGGACAGATTTCCAAAAGGCAAAGGACAGTCCACAGTAGGACAGGGTGCAGACGTTAAATCCTATCTTGAGTTTATGGCCTCTCCTTCAGGTGACAGAAACCTTTGCTACTTGTTTTTAGTAGATACCTTTATAGAATTCTTCATACAATTTTACACATATCTGGCAGACCAGTGGTCACAGCCTTCATTGTAGACCCCGAAAGTCAGGCATTTTTATATCTTTTATGTCCCAATTGACAAGCCAGGCCTTGGGTTCTGTAAGTTTCCATGATTTGAAAACAAATAAAAAGGAGACCTGAAAACTTTGAAGGCATGCTTGTCTGCTGGGGTTCTGCCAGCTTCTTGGATGTCATGGATTCTCTTCCTTGTCTTCGTGACACCAGCCCAGGTCCTGGCCGAAGAGTGGTCAGATCACATTGGGTGGCAGGCTTCAGGGCAGAGGAACAGAAAAGCAAGCTATTGCTTGAGCAGCTTCCATGAAAAGGGTCTTCAGGCAACTGCAATGGGTGTAAAAACATGCAAATAAGGTAGTTATTGTGTTTCTTACCTTTTAAAAATTATTGCAACACTACGAGCTCTAAAGGCCTAGTGGGAAAAAAGCTGTGCCGCAATTCCAAAGGAACACAATTCAAATCCACAGGAGAAGGTTGGGAAATCTCCCTTTCAATTTACTACCTTTGAAATCCTACCGGAGGGTCAGCTATTCTGCCTCAGAAACAACTCTTCTTGCTATAATATCAAAATTGAAAACACTATGAACGTAGGAGTCTCAACTGATCCAAGTTCCACCATTGAAAGAGTAGAAGGTAACATTGTTTTTTTGTTTTGTGAACAGACACAAAACACCCACACACAACACAATAATACTTTCCTCTTGCCTTTCTTATAGCCTAAAATAACCAGGGAAATGTTATACATATTTAGCTATTTTTCTACAAATTCATTCAAAATACCTTAATCTTGTTAAAAAAGGGATTTAACCACCAATGAGTATATATTGTTTTTACCCAGTTTGATTGTTTAAACATTATTGATCATGGGCGTTAAGGGAATGGCCTGTATTGGTGGTCCTGGATTCTGGCCCCTGGACTGGCCATTCCTCATTGCGTGGCTTTGAGACCCTCACGATCTTCTCTCAGAAGGAAATGAGGACAGTAACACTTGCCTCCCAGGTCTCTTTTAAAGATTACATTGATAATGTATATGATATGCTTAGCAAGACACTTATCATATGGGAAACATCCATACACATTATCTAGAACTATACTTTTTTAATATAAATAATTTTTTAAAAAGCTCCAAAACCTCAATCTCATTGCTGTTAAGTCAGAACCTGCTCGTAACTGAGCCTCCACAAAGTTTCTAGACTGTAAATGGTCGGAAGGAGATTGCCCATCTTTTCCCCATGAAGCTTCTGGTGGATTCAAACTCCTGACACGGCACCACCTGAGGATTGTCAGTGCAATTATCTACCGGCTATGCCATCACCTATAATCCTACTACTGACAGCCATGGGGTTAGTTCAGATGCAGGGTGGCCTGGTGGGGCAGCACAGAATGCCGAAGGCTGAGGCACTTTTCTGTAAATCTTTATATGAGCACATGCTGCTTTGTCCTTCTCCTGTGGAGAAGGCCTGACCTTTTCATTAGCAGTTATATACTCTAACCACAGGTCTGTTCACAGGAGACCGAAGCCAAACCCATAGAAACCCTCTGAGAGCTGGCTCCCCTTCTCCCCACAGAGCGGTTGTTGGATTTGATCTGCTGATCAAACCCTTCCTGGGTTAACAGCCAGCAGTGTTCACATTATGCCACCCACCAGGGGCTCTTCTACCCACATATAGTCTGTGTTAGTTACCTTATACCTGCGGCTGACTGGTTTTACTCAGGAGGAGTTCAATGACATCTTTTCCCGTCTCCTCTTATTAAGAGTTACAGGGTCAGAAACCCAACACAAGGTCTTTCTGAGTCAGAACTGACTCAGAAAGCAGTGAGTTTTGAATTTATTGTTTTTACCAGGTGCCCTGGTGGTGATGTGTGTAAGGGCTTATGGAAAAGTTAGAGGTTCAATCTCACCTGCCAGTCTGTGTGAGAAACATGTGGCAGTCCGTTTTGGTAAAGGTTTGTTGTTCAGTGCCATTACGTTGATCCCAACTCATAGTGACCCTCTGAACAAAAGACCTGAAGCCTGTTCTATAACTATCATTTCTCTACATTCATAGAGTTTCCAGAGGCATGTAGTTTAGGAAGTGAATGCCAGCCTTGTAAATCTTATAGGGCAATACTATTTGTCCTAAAGGGTTGTTATGAGCTAATTTGACTCTTTGGGGGAGGGAATGTGGAAGGAAAGTATTGTTTATTTCAAGGAGGCCTCTTGGTTATGTACATTGCTGATTGCCAAAAACATTAGCTGTTCAACACCCCCTAAGTGCAATGTGAGAGGAGGAACTGATGAACTCTTCCTAGAAAAAGTAAAACTTCCTTTTATAAGGGAACTTACAACTTACCATAAGGAACTTCCTCTGTCACATGGGTCACTGGGAGGGAAATCCGCTGGACAGCACCTACCAGCACTGTGGCCACACCAGCACTTACCTCAAAGTTGCTCACTGTATGCAGCTTCCATGTTGCTGTGAAACTGGAATCTCTGCTCCCAAACCCCTCCTTTTCTCCTCCCCTTCCCAGCATTTCAAACACCAGCAGGGCCACTCCTGAAGGGCAGGCTTCAGTGGAGCTTCCAGATTTAAACTAGTTAGACGGGCCCGTGGCCCACTTCTGAGCATCACCCATTAAAAAGTGATGCATCGGAACAGGCCGTCGTAGGAGAGAGTTCTGGAAGGCACTCAGGATCGAGGGTGGCTGTCACAGCGGACATGTGGCTGGAAAGATGGTACGGGACTGAATGACATTTCATTTCCCTGTACTCGGCGTTTCCGTGAGTCAGAACTGACTAGATTGCAACTGATAATTAGAACACAATCTGTATCATTTTTTAATGGCTGCAGAGCACCTCACTGGGGCAAATACGTCAGGACGAAGGAAAAGAAAATAGTCAAGCTGAACAGAACGTACATCCTGAGTCAGAGGCCTGGCCAAGTCTTCATCTTGTACGTTTCCGAAAGCTAACTAACAATGATCCTGCCACAAACTCAGTTGCAAGAACTGTGTCCCCATTTCCGACCCAGGCCGCCCTTGATTGTTCCAGGATTTCACCTTTCACCTGCACCCTCTCTTGCTGGTGTTCAGAGGAACTGGATGGGAAGCCGCCGCACTTCCCTGCCTGCCTCTGCTGACTCAGCGAGGCCAATCAGCAAGAGTTCACGCGGTTTGGCAGCACAAGGGAGCATGGGGCTCCGCTGAGCTGAGGTTCACAGCCCCCTGGGGGCCAGGAGGGCTGGCGGTGGGCTTATTTACACTGCATCCCAGACCAAACAGCTGGGGAAACTCTTAACCTCTTTAATTTTGTACTGCTGCCTTAAAAGAAGAAATTTGATTATACCACGTATGGAAGTTTCTTTTTCTCTCTTTGCTCTGCTTTCTGCTTCTTTATTTCTTCCATTTCTTCTTTGCGTCTTTCTTCCTCACTCTATGTGTGTGCACACAAATCTGTCTGTCTCTCTTGTCTTCTTCCAGAGCAAAGTACTTTCTGGAAAGAAAAAAAAAGCTGAACAAAGAGAGAAATCCTGTATTTTCAAAGCCAGGATTCCCCCCCGCAAGAACTATTTGTGGCTGGAAGAACTAGTGAAATAAATGGGCTAAAGGGCTCTTTTCAGTACGTCCATGGGAAGTACTGAAAGGCTGAACCTTGTGGTGACCTTAGTAGATACATTTTTGGAAAGAGGCCTGGCGTTTGGGTTTCAGCCATGCTCAGGCCTTAGTTGGTTACTACGTCCCAGCCTCACCAGCTGGATCATACACTCTTCCAATCAAAGGAAAGGAAGTGGAACTGAAGGCTGACTGGCTAAAGTCAGCCTTAGGTCATCAGCCAATCTGACACATATTAGTTCTACATCTCCTTCTGAGTCAGGAATCAGCATATCACACAGGATAAAGACTCACAGCCTGTAACTAATGGTACAGTTCCACTGACTCAGCTCAGGATTGCCACACGTATGTTTGTGTGGAGGGAGCTGTGATCCACCGCGTTTTCAGTGACTGGATTCTCACAACTCATAGCTGGGTTGCCTGGCCTCTCTTCTGAGATGCCTCTGGGTAGATTGGCCAGCCTTCACGTTAGCAGCCCAGTGGATAGCCATTTGTCATCCAGAGACTCCAGCCTTTAACTAGAGCACTCTTTTGCCTACCCATCAACCTCTAGGAAGGCAATATCGAGTAGTAATCCAACTCTATTATTTATGCCTGATGGCACATGGGTAAGGTACTCAGCTGCAGAACGAAAGACCAGCAATTCAAACCCTCAAACCATTCTGAAGAAGACCTGACAGCCTGCTCCTAAAAGTTACAGTTTAGAAATAAAATATTATAAGTCAATTCTGCTCTCTCCGGTAGGGTCTCTCTGAGAAGGAATCTACTCAACAGCACACAACAATGTTTACACACTATATTTCTGACTGATCCTCTCTAAGCCTCTTTAAAGAAGTACAAGCAGAGTGGTCCTTAGAAGAAAAGATGGTCATCTTCCATCTCACCTACGCTGGGAGAAGATCTGTTGCTTGAAAAAGTAGAGTCAGCGAAAGAGGAAAGACCCTTCATGAGATCGATTGGAGCATGCCTACAGCAGTGGGCCACATTAGACTGTTAGGAGGGTGCACGATAGGGCAGGACGTCATCCTGTGATACACAGAATTGCTAGGTGGAGAAGCCGACTTGCTTGCACTGAAGAAGAACAACAAAAGTGGGCAACACAATGGCACTCATCGATGAGGCTGCCTGCTGCGGGCTGCCACAGTGCCTTGTTCAGCCAGTAGGGAGCCAATGGTAGGTATAACTAATAATTCAGTTAGCTGTGAATCCAGCTCATCAAATTATCATCCAGCCCACACTTTCCACAAGGAACAGCACACATCTGTTTATCAAATGCTCTCACTTGAATTAAAATGCATGATGTCTGCAATATTTTATTGACCTTTCAAAAATAAACTATTGAAAGAGGAAATAAAGTTAGTGTGGCATGACTTGCTCCCCAGCCGACTCTCGCCGAAGCCCCTTTCCTGGAAGGGTGTGCTGAATAATCAGTTTCAGAAAGCTTGATCCATTGCCTTCTCGTCTCTAGAATCCACATTTTTCTCATTTTTGAGACCTGGGGTAGTGTATCTTTGTCTCCAGGCCGCTGGCCATGCTCCCGGTCTCTGATTTCTCCAAGATTGCTGACAGTGGTTTGTAATCACATCTGCAAGCTCTTTTCTGTTTTCTAGAGTTTAATCCAACTTGAACTCATTAAGTGTCCAGTCCCCCTTTTATTATCTCATGTGCTATCTCAGGCTTCAGTTCTCTCTTTTAAAAACATGTTTGTTTGTGTTTGTTTGCTTGTTTTTCTAAAGTATGTTAAAAGTAATAACACAGTTCATGGTTGAAAATTTGGAAAACCAATCTAAGCAGAATAAAGAGATCAGAAGTCACCAGTAATCTTACTGAGGTACTTGTGCTTCCCAAATGAAGGTAATGCCTTTTAGTGTTTTTAATGTATGGAGGAGGAGGCGCAGGCACACCAGCTGTTGGCTAAATGAGGTCGTAATATATTTTTATGCAATGAACAATCTTCCTACCACCTTTATTTTTAAGGTTAGCATGGAGTTCTGGTAGATTCACACGAGATGGTATTCATGGAGCTCAGTCCCTTTGGTTGAGCCTTTTAATGTTTCAGATGTTTGCTATTATCAATTTTGTTATTGCTACTTTGACACTCAATGAGATGGACTGACACAGTGATTATAACAATGGGCATGAGCATGGCAGAGATCATGAGAATGACAAAAGAGATAGCAAGGTTTTGATCAGTTCCTCACAAGGTGACTACTAGTCGTTGTCCACTTGATGGCACCTGATAAAATAACATTTTGATAAAAGAACTAGGTCCTTAGTAAAAGGTTGCTGGTATCTCTATATGGGAACATCAGAGGCAGAAGAACCTAGACTCAATAGATGGAGTTACTGACATTTTGTCAGGACTCATTTTTCCTTCTGAGCATTTATTCCATTACAGAGTATTGACAAAGTGTAGCTGAACACACACACATGCCCATGATTATTTAGCATTGTTTACAGTAACAGTCAGAAAACACTGATTGTTGTTGTTAGGTGCCATTGAGTTGAGCATGACTCATAGCGACTCTGAACAAAAGATCTGAACTCTGTTCTGTCCTGCACCATCCTCACACTTTCTGATATACCAGAGTCCATTGCAGCAGTCACTGTATCAATCCACCTAGTTGAGGGTCTTCCTCTCCTTCTCTGACCCTCCACTCCTCCCAACATCATGTCCCTCTCCAAGGAATAGCACCTCCTTGCAAAATGTCCAAAGTAGGTGAGGTGAAGCCTCATAATTCTTGTCTTCAAAGAGCACTCTGGCTGCACCATCTCCAAGACATATTTGTTCATTCTCTTGGCCATCTATGGGATGTTCAGTGTTGTTTTCCAACACCACAGCTCAAAGGTGTCAATTCTTTTTCTGTCATCCTAATTCATTGTCTAGGTCTTGGATGCATAGCTAGTAATGGGAAAGACTATGGCCTGAATCAGATGTACCTTAGTCCTCAAACTGACATCACTATTCCTCAATAATTTGGGAAGGTCTCTGCAGATTTTCCCAGTGCAGTGTGTCTCCTTATTTTCTTACTGCTTGTACCAAGGATGTTAATTGTAGATCCAAGCAAGGTGAAGCTGTTGACACTTTCAATCTCCTCTCCATCAATCATGCTGCTGCCTATTGTTCCAGTGGTAAGACTCTTCATTTTCCTGACATTGAGATGCAATCCATACCAAAGGCTGCATTCTCTGATCTTCTGCAACAAGTACTTTAATCCCTCCTCATTCTCAAGGTTGTGTCAAGCAAGGTTGTGTCATCTGCATAATGCAGGTTATTGATGAGTCTCCCTCTAATCCTGATGCCGTACTACTCGTAGAGTCCAGCTTCATGGATAATTTGCTCAGTGTACAGATTGAATAGGTAAGGAGAGAGAATACAATCCTGACACACTCCCTTCCCATTTCCAAACCATGCTGTGCTCCCCTGCTCTGTTCACACAGAAGCCTCCTGATCCAGGTATAGGTTCCACATGAGCACAATTAAGTACTCTGAGATTCCCATTCTTCTTAATGTCAGTCATAACTTGTCATGATCCACACAGTCAAACACCTCTCTATAGTCAATAAAGCACAGAAAGACATTCTTCTGGCATTCCTTAGTTTCAGTCAGGATCCATCTGACATCAGTAATGATATCCCTGGTGATACCACCTCCTCTAAAACCTACTTGAACTTCTGACAGTTCCTTATCTATATACTATTCCAGCTGTTTTTTAATAATCTTCAGCAGTATTTTGCTTGCATGTGATATCAATGATATTGTTCGATAATTTCCATATTCAGTTGGAGCACCTTTCTTGGGAATGGGAACAAATATGCACCTTTTTCAATCCATTGACCAGACAGTTATCCTCTAAGTTTCCTGGCATAGACTGGTGAGTACATCCAAGTTTGCATCTGTCAATTGAAACAAGCCAATTGGTATCCGTTGATTCCTGGGGCTTTGGTTTTTGCTTTCAATGCAGCTTCTACTTCCTCCTTC
>NW_006400607.1:17090-18336 GCF_000299155.1 Elephantulus edwardii | reverse complement strand
GATTTCCCGGTATGTTAGAGAAATAGAAAACCATCATTGGGCCATTAGGCTACAGATTAAATACATTTTTAACATATAAATTTTGAGTAGAAGTTTGAAAAATATGTTTGCAACCCCAGTCAAAATATTACTACAGAGGGGAAGTTAATGACATTACACAATGAGAAACCTAGAAGGCACTGCTGTACCCAAGTGTTCAATGTCAGCATCGCCAGTAAAAGGATAGTAGAAGCATGCACCCCAAAATGACACGCTGAGAAAGGTGCATATTCTCTGGAATTTTCTTGCCCAAAATGCACAAATTTAGTCAAGTAGTGAGAAAAGATCCAAGAAGCGTCGAGGGAGAGAAAGTCTTACTTCTATAATAAATGTATCATCTCTAGTTCTATCAAGATTCAGTAACTTACCAATACTCTTCAAAAGTCTTCATGAAAGGCAAGGAAAAACAGAAGAATGCTTAAATTGGCAAAAAGGTCAAATATACTGTGGAATTTTGTCTTAAATCTGGAACAGGTAAAAGGATGTTAGTGGGAAATCTGGTGAAATCCATTAAAGGCTTTAGTTAACAGTATTGTACTAATCTAAATTTCCTAACTTTGGTAATGATACTATTTTAATAAAATATGTTCATATTCAGGAAACCTGGGTAAAAGACATATTATATTATTTTTTTAGGGAGCTCTGGTGGCATAGTGGTGAGGAATTGTAACTGCCATCCCAAAGGTGTGCAGTTCGAATCCACCAACTGCTCCATGGAGAAAGATGGGGAGTATCCTCCTAAGTTAACTCAATGGAGGGTCAAGTATGAATCAGTTCTGACTCAACAGTAGATAACAACAGCAGCACATAATTTTTGCAAATTTTCTACAGGTCAGAAATTTTATCTTATAAAGTATGAAATGGTGAAGTCTTTCAGTAGATATTATTTCCTGTTCCTGAACCTGGGTTTAAGTTCATTTTCAATGTGTAGACATTTGGACGTAGTTTATGGGAAAAGGAGCCACCCTCAAGTAAAGATATTTCATTTGATTAAAGCTCGGAATGACAAAGCAAAATACTACAACGAAATGTGCAAGGAGCTAGAGTCAGAAAATCAAAAGGGTCGAACTCCCTCAGCATTTCTTAAGGTCAAGGAACTGAAGAACAAATTCAAACCTAGAGTTGCTGTAATCAAGGATGCTTTGGGCAGAATATTAAATGATCCAGGAAATATTAAAAGAAGATGGAAGGAATATACTGAGTCACT
>NW_006400607.1:7316-15658 GCF_000299155.1 Elephantulus edwardii | reverse complement strand
CTTGGGAGGGTGGAGGGACGGCGCAGGAGGGGAAGACCCTCTATGAGATGGATTGACTCGGTGACTGGAGTAATCGGGATGGGTGTGTCAGAGGCAGTGCGGTTGGCGAAGGGTAGACCAGGGTTTAGGGCTGTTGTGCATAGGGTCGCTATGAGTCGCAAACGACTCGACAGCACGTAACAACAACAACAGCAGCCTGCTTAAAGCGATGTCTACATGTTGACAATTTTTCTGTCTTGTTTGTTGAGGATGCAGAGGACCCACACAGGTTACAGAATAATTGCTGCTCAAATCCGTACAGACTTTGAGCAAGATCTTGTTGAGCAATAAGATGTGAGTTAAAAATCCTGCTGGAAAAAAAATCCTGCTGCAGTAAGTTGGGCAGTGAATATTGGTTATGGGTACACAGCTTTCCTGATAGAGTTGTTTGTTGTTGTTAGGTGTCCTCAAGCCGACTTGATGCAGTGAACCTTGCCCTATCTTGCTCCATCCACATTTTATCTCCAGTATATTCCAGTCTGTTGGTACAGTCACTGTCAAGCCATCTTGTTGGGGTCCACCTACTTCTTATTTCTCTGACCCTCCACCTTCCCAAGCATAGTTTCTTTGCCCAAACACTAGTCCCTCCTGACAACATGCCCCAAGTTTGTAAGAGGAAGTTTCACCACCCTTGCATCTAAAGAGCACCCTGATTATATTTTCTCCAAAATAAACTTGTTTATGTTTTTGGAAATCCATGGAATATTATCACTACAGACATAATTCTTCTTTAAGTCTTTCTTATATATTGGCCAACTTTCAGATGCATAAGAAGCAATTGAAAAAAATATGGCTTGGATCAGGTGCACGTTAATCTTTAAACTCACATCTTTGCTCTTTAGCATTTCAGAGAAATCCTTGCAGCACATTTTCCTAATGTTATAATGTTTACATATCTTTTTTCTTTCCTTTGTTCCTTTAACATTTCCTTTGACCATCTTTCCAAGTTTGAAATGCATGACACATAGCCTTTTTTAAAAAAATAAAATTTTTATATTATACTGGTTTACTTAAAAGTTCGTGTACATTGTTTTCACACAGGATCTTTCCCATTTCTTTTTCCCATCCCTCCCTCCACCTATCAAATTGTGTGATTTTTATTTCTTTTTGTTAAAAAAATTCTTGTTTTACATATGAGGCTCGTATACATTGTGTTTCACACTATTTTCCACTCCCATTATGTTTCATGAAATCATTGTCATGCATTATGTTTTATAAAATTAATCACCAGTGGTCCTTGCCCATCATTACCCTGTCTTTTCACCCAGATCCTCCCCGTTTTCTTCCCACATTCTCTCGACCCACCAAACTACAACCCTGTGGTTTCACTCCTACCTGTCCTCCCCTCTCTGCTCCAACCCCTTTCCCCCTTGTGTTCCCATAAATATTTAACTAATTATCCTTCTAATTTTATAATAATTCTCTTACATAGCATTTGTCCTTATGAGACTGTTTCGTTCCCTTAGTGTAATGCTCTTCAGCCTCTCCTAAGTTACATAGTATTTTTGTAAATCATTGCTCCTAAGTGCTGCATAGTATTCTGTTGTGTGAATGTACCACAGCTCCTCAATCCATTCGGTGTGGTTGGACATTGGTCTGTTTCCATGTTCTTGCTATAGTGAACTATATATTGTTGCTGTGAACACTGATGCACAAATCTCTGTGTCTCAATTTTAATTTCCTTGGGGTACATTCCTAGTAGGGAAATAGCTGGGTCATATGGAGTTTCTAGCATCTCAGACAAGAGTCTTATAACAAAAGTTTACCAAATATTACTGGGCCTCCAGCAGGAAAGTATGATAATCCAAATAAAAGACATAGAGTTTTCACAGATGAAGACATTCAGATGACCAGAAGACACTGGCAATAAGAGAGGGGCAAATCAAAACCACAATGACATACCATCTCACCCCTGTAGCCGTGGCAAAGTTTAATAGAGCAGCAAGTGGTAAATATTGGAGAGGATTTGGAGAGGTGGAAACTCATACACTATTGTAAAATTGTGTAATAACTCTGGTGGTTTTGTTTTGTTTTTCATTGAACTTTGTATTTACAATCATGTATTCATTGCAAATACCTTTTTATTTATTATTTTTAAATATACTTTTTTATTATTTACTGGTTTATCTAAAAGTTCGCATATGTTGTTTTTCACACCAGATCATTCCCATTTCCTTCTCCTCCTTCACCCATCAAATTGTATGACCCTATGATTAACGCCCCCTTCCTCCTCATCCTCACCCCTCTGTTCCTCCTATCCCCCCTTTGGATCTTCATACACATTCTACAGTTATGGTCTTATACGATATTTGTCCTTATGGGTCTGAGTTAACTCACTTAGTCCCTACCAAGTTAGGTAATAATTTACAAAATCATTGTTCCACATTGTACCACAGTTCCTCAATCCATTCAGTTATGGTTGTACATTTGGGCTATTTCCATATTCTTGTGATGGTGAATAACGCTGCTATGAACATTGGTGTACAAGTCTCCATTTGTGCTTAGTTTTCATTCTCTTGAGGTATAAACCAAGCAGTGGAATAGCTGGGTCATAAGGAATTTCTGTGTTCAGCTTTTGTTTTGATGTTGATATGTAATCTGTACAGAATGATCATCTGCAGCAGGTGTCTGGAGGCCTTCTCACTTTCTGCAAGATTATGTCATCTGCATAACTCAAACTGTTGTTGAGTCTTCCTCCAATCCTGATGTTACATTTTTCTTCGTATAGTACAGCTTCTAGAATTATTTGCTCATTATACAGACTGAACATATATGGGGAAAGGATATATCCTTCATGGACAACTGTTCTGATTTTAAACGTTTCAGTGTTCCTTTATTCTGTTTTGGAACAGCTTCTATGTCTATGTATAGGTTTCTCATCAGCACAATTATATATTCTGGGATTCCCATTCTTCTTAATGCTATCCATAATTTACTATTATCCACACAGTTAAATGCTTTGCATAAGCAATAAAATACTGAAAGTCATCTTTCAGGTATTCTCTGCTTTCCACCAATATCCATTGGGCATCAGCAGTGATATCCTTTTTGCCTTAGCCTCTTCTGAATCCTGCTTGAATTTCTGTCCGTTCTCTGTTGATGCACAGTTTTAAATAATCTTCAGCAAGGTTTAACTTGAATATTGATGGTTTTACTTGATGATTTACACATTATTTATTATTTTAGATTATCTTTTTTTTTAGTGTTAACTACTACGTGTATGACTGTAGTAGACAAATTCAGTTGAAAGAATCTAGAAATTATTGGGTACTGTACTATAAACTTCTTAAGTTGAAGAACTTGTTGAAGTTATCAACAAAGATTATGCAGATTTTTGTTTCCACAAAATTTGTAAACTTTAAGTCCATATTTCTGGAGGTTTTGTTTTTAATGGCTGTGTTTATATTTTTTAACTGATTTCCATATAGTAAATCCTTTATAGTATGTTTCATTCATATATCTTTGATTTACATTATGTTTCATACATATATTTATATATATTCTATTTTACATTTTTTACACTAGTTTATTTACAAAATTAGAGTATGTTATCTTTCACACCAGATCCTTCCCTCATAACCCACCCATCAAATTGTGTGACCCCATAATTAATCCTCACTACCCCCATCCTTAATCCTTTGATTCCATGCCCCTCCAACCCCTTGGATCCTTATAATCATTCAATAATTATAGTTTTATACAGTATTTGTCTTTATAGAACTGACTTAGTTCACTCAGCATAATGCTCTCCAGTCCCTCCCAAGTTAGGTAATAATTTACAAAATCATTGCTCCCGTGTGCTGTGTAATATTCCATTGTGTACCATAATTTCTCAATCCATTTGATTGTGGTTGGACATCTGGGCTGTTTCCATGTTCTTGTGAATAAGGCTGCTATGAACATTGCTGTACAAGTCTCCGTTTGAGCCTCAGATGCCATTTTCTCGGGGTATATTCCAAGTAATGGAATAAGTTGAGTCATAAAGAATTTGTGTTCAGCTTTCTGAGGAAGCACCAAACTGCCTTCAAAGTGGTTGTACCATTCATTATAAAATTCCACCAACAATGTATAAGAGTTCCTATCTTACCACATCTTCTCCACCAATTAGCTGTTCTGTTAAACTTTGCCACTGTTACTGGAGTGAGATAATAGCTCATTGTGGTTTTGATTTGCATCTCTCTTATTGCCAGTGATTTGGAGCATTTCTTCATATATCTGTTGGCATGTTTCTATTTGGCATATGTATATTTGAGTATCTTCCTCTGTGGAAATTCTTCCCATGATTTTTGCCCATTTTGTAATTGGATTATCAATCTTTTTCTTGTGGAGGCCCAGGAGGATTCTATAAATTTTTGTCATGATGCTCTTGTCTGAGATGGTATTGGCAACTGTTTGTTCCCAGTCAGTAAGTTTTCTTTTCATCCTGATGGGAAAAGTTTTTGATGAACACAGGACTTAATCTTTAGAAGGCCCCATGCATCTATTATCCTCTTCAGATTGTGCATTTCTGGCTATATTTGGCAGTCTTTTTATACTATAGACTAGGCCTTCTAAGCTTGATCACAGTTTGTCTCTAATGAGCTTTATGTTTTGGGGGTTTACTCCTAGGTCTCTGATCCACCTTGAGTTGATTTTTGTGTATGATATGAGATGTGAATTCTGTTTCAGCTTTCTGTAGGTGTAAGTCCAGTTTTGCCAACATTATTTGCTGAAGAGGTTGTCATTTCCCCATTTGATAGGTTTTACTTCCTTGCTGAATATAAGTTGACCATAAATGATTGGGTCTGTTTCTGGGTTCTTATGATCTTCCATTGGTCCGTGCACCTGTCATTGTACCAGTACCATGCTGTATTGGTTACTATCACTGTGTAGTAGGTTTTGACGTCAAGGAGTGATATGCCTCTCACTTCATTTTTGTTTCTCAAAAGTATTTTTCTTATTTGGGGTCTCTTGCCTCTTCAAATAAACTTGGCAATTGCCCTTTCAGTCTTCTTGAAAAATGAATTTGGTATCTGGATTGGGATTGTGTTTAACATATTGATTGCTTTTGATACGATTGTCATTTTTCACAATATTGAGTCTTCCTATCCATGAACATGGCACATTTTCCCAATTCTTTTATGGTGTCTAGCAGAAATGTTCTGTAGTTTTCTTTGTGTAGGTCTTTTCTATCTCTAATTAGGTTCACTCCTAAGTATCTCAACTTGTTGTTGGGAATTGTAAATGGCATTGCTTTCTTGATTTCCTTCCCTGAGTTATGCTGATTGTTAGAAAAAAAAACTTTTTAGTTTATTTTCCTCCTATAAATTTGAAGAGGTCACTATTTTAATTAATAAAATATTTAGCTTTTACTTGGTATCCATTTTTTCTTTAAGACTGATTTATTGTGATTTTTTTTAAGGAGATAGTAGCTGTTAGTAGAAAGTAAAGGATAGTAATATGAGAGTTAGCAAAGGAGAGGATTGGAGATGGATTGCCATGATGAACACAGCAGTGGGCTTGAGCACAGAATTGTGAATTCAGTGCAGATAGGCCTGGATTTCCTTCTGTTGTACAGAAGATTGTTGTGTGTCAGAGTCGACCTCATGGTACCTGACAACAACAACAACAATTATTTAAGAGTGGCTGCTTTTGTTAAGTTCAAGTACGTGTGCTAATCAGAGCTAGGTTGAGGGAACATTAATGTTAAGTCACTGCTCCTGAGACAGGCTCATACCTGTCTCTCCAGGGGGTTTTCAAAGGCTGTAAGTTGCTAGGTAGGGGATTAATCTTCCTTCTCCCTCAGAACCCTCATGAATTTACACTGACAGAGAAGCACAATCTTTGGGTTATTTGCACAACTTCCTACTCACTAGGCCATCACATCTTAGCTAGCATTAATTTATGGACATTTTGGTTTATAAAAATGAAAGGATGGTTTGTGATGTGAGTGTTAGTGTTTGCGAAAGTCATTTAGAAACTGTTGCGTTCTAGTACTTGGAAAGTTGGTCTTTAGGCTTCTTGCTCATATTCTAATTTGTTTTTCAAAAAGTAATTGTCTGAAAAGATACAGAAATTAGCTATCTCTGTAAGAATTCTAAAAAGCACTTAAATGAATGAGCCATGTTTGCTTTTGTGATTACGATGGGAAAGTCTGCTGTTAGGGACTTCTACAGGGCACTGAAGAGCAATGGTATCACTCTGGAGACTAAGGTGTGTCTGATACACTCCATGGTCTTCGCAATCACTTGTTATGTATCAGAGAGTTGGACAATGACTAGGAAGGACAGAAGGAGAATTGATGCCTTTGAGCTGTGGTCCTGGAGAAGAGTATTGAATGTACCATAGACTGCCAAGGAAACAGATTCATCCCGGAGAGGATTAAACCAGGCTGCTCCTTGGAGGCAAGAATTCTGGGGTTTTGTCTGACATACTTTGGACATTGTAAGGAGGGACCGGTCCTTGGAGAGGGACATCATGCTTGGGAGGGTGGAGGGACAGCACAAGAGGGGAAGGCCCTCTTTGAGGTCGATTGATTCAGTGACTGGGGTGATCAGGATGGGTGTGTCAGAGGTAGTTGAACTGGCACAGGATAGAGCAGGGTTTAGGGCTGTTGTACATAGGGTCACTATGAGTTGCAAGCGACTCGACGGCACATAACAACAACATACAAGATAACCATGATTTGTTGTTGTTATGTGCCTTTGCATTAACTACAACTCACAGTGACCCTAAGAACAATGGCTCCAAACCCTGCCCTATCTTGTGCCATCCTCAGAGTGTCTGATATACTTGAGCCCATTGTTATGGTCACTCCGTCAATCTACCTTGTGGAAGGTCTTCCTTTCTTATACTGATGCTCTGCCTTTCCAAGCATACTGTCTTTTTCCAAGGACACCTAACAACGTGCCCAGAGTATGTGTGACAAGCTTCACCATCCTTGTCTTCAGCCAGCACCCTGGTTGCTCTTTCTTTAAGAGTTATCCTCCAAGTTATCTTCTCCAACACCACAAACAGAATTCTTCTTTTCTCATCATCAGTCCTTGTCTGACTCTCAGATGTATAACAAGTAATTGAAAAGACTGTGGTTTGGATCAGGTGGACCCTAGTCTTAAAAGTGATGCTGTGGGTCTTTAACACTTTGGAGAGGTCCTTAGCAACAGACACATCTTTTGTTTTCCTCACTGCAGGTACTTAGGGTGTCGATTGTGGATCCGAGTAAGATGAAATAATTGACAATTTTGATCTTTCCCCCATTTTTAATGATATTGACTGTTGGCACTTTTATTTTCATGATGTTGAAATGTACTCTATTTTGAAGGCTGTAGTCTTTGATTTTTCTGCGCAACCATTTCAAGTCACTTTTAGAAAGCTAGGTTGTGTCATCTGTATAATGCAGGTTATTTATGAATCTTCCTCTGATCTTGATGCCACATTCCTCTTCATAAAGTCCAACTTCTCAAATGGTTTGCTCATCATATAGATTGAATAAGTATGGAGAAAGGATAAAATCCAGAAGCACCCCGTTCCAGTTTTTAAATCATGCAGTATTCCCTTGCTTTGTTCAGGCAACAGCTTCTTTGTGTAGTTATAGCCTTTGTATGAGGACAATTAAGGGTTCTGGGATTCCTTTTCTTCCGGGATTCCTTTCAATATTGTCAATAATTTGTTCTGAACCACACAGTTAAATGCCTTTGCATAAACAATAAAACACAGATAGACATCCTTCTGGTATTCTCTGCTTTCAGCCAAGATACATCTACATCAAAAATGATACCTCTGGTACCAACGTTTCTTTTGAATCCAGGTTAAATTTCTTGCAGTTCTCTGATACTGTTGTAGCCATTTAAAAATAATTTTCAGAAAGATTTTGCTTACATATGGTATTAATGTCATTGGTTGTTAATTTTCACATTCTGTTTTATCACCTTTTTGGGAAATTGGAACAAGGATGATTATTTTCAGTCATTTGGCCAGGTCTCCCAGGTTTTTGACACAGCCTTGTGAGCATATCCAGGGCTGCCACTGGTGGGACACATCAATTTGTATTCCATCAATTCCTGGGGCCTTTGTTATCGCCAGTGCTTTCAGTGCAGCTTGAACTTCTTCCTTCAGTGCAATTGGATTTTTTCCCCATTGAACAGAAGGAAACTAATTGTGTTTTAAAATATGGATGATCCATGTAAGATACCTCACTGGATTTTTTAAAATTATTACTAAATTTTATTAGTTTTAATGAACATTTACAGAAATTTTGGGTTCTCATTCGTTCATTGTTGCACTGTTTTCTCTACCCTCCTCCCCAGTTCGTTCTTCTCCCCCCC
>NW_006400607.1:5209-6361 GCF_000299155.1 Elephantulus edwardii | reverse complement strand
GTGGCACTGTATATGAGTAAGACTTCCTTTTCCTGACACAGGCCCTAAACTGGCAGCAATAGCTGCCCCAATAATTTTGGCCATTCTCTGGACTTTTCTCTTCCCTCTAGATCCCATTTGTTAAAAGAGGGAAAAATATAAGCAAATGTATAACAAATAATTTTGAACATTATAATCTTTTAAGCTCATGGCTAGAAGTATTAACAATATCATCATTTCCATCCAGAGATATATGTTCCAGTGCAGTACCTATTTTCCATAAATGATTTTGGTAAGAGGAATGTTGTAAATGTGGTTACATTTCCACTATTCCTCCTCCATGCCACGATGTAGTGTTATTAGCTTGAGCAGTTATAAATCCATTGCCATCCTTACTCTAACTTAATTATTTTTTTAATTTAAATTTGTTATTAATTTCAGTGAAAATTTACAGAGGCTTTGGATTTCCATTCATTCATTGTTGTAGATTTGTCCCCTCCCAAGGCTCCTCCCCACCCCAGAACACTATCCTCTTGGAAAAGTAAAAGAAAAGATTCTTCCTTTGTTTTACAAACCCTCCCCCGGGTCCACTCCACCATGTAGCCATCGCTCTAGACTCCTGTCATGACAGAAATACCTAGTCACATATCTCTTATAAAAAGTTTTCTCCCTCCTCTGTTTCAGTGCAGTATACATTATTGAACCCATCTTACTCAGTCTCTCCCCAATCCCAAGGTCAGTCCCATTCTACAACAGTGGCACCATGCAATATTTGTCCTTTTGTGACTGGATATTTCACTCAGCACAATGTTCTCCAGAGTCAACCATTTTGAATAATGTTGCATGAGTTCCTTGTTTTTCAATGCAGCATAGTATTCCATTGTGCGAATATACCACAGCTTCTCTAGCCATTCGTTTCGTGATGGGCACTTAGGTTGTTTCCAACTCCTTGCTATTGTGAACAAAGCTGCAATAAACATGGTTGTGCACATATCTGCTTGGATGTCAGTTATGGTCTCTTCGGGGTATATTCCCAGTAGTGGAATTGCTAGGTCAAATGGTATCTCTATTTGCAACTTTTTGAGAAAGCGCCACAGGGGTTGCACCATTTTACACTCCCACCAACAGTGAATCAGGGTTCCAGTTTCTCCACAACCTCGCCAGCATTTGTTG
>NW_006400607.1:0-479 GCF_000299155.1 Elephantulus edwardii | reverse complement strand
CTTTTATTCCCTTCTCTTGTCTTTTTGCTATTGCTAAGTTTTTAAAAACAATATTGAATAATAGAGACCTCACTGGATTTTTAAAGTATGTTATTCTTCTTAATTCATGCTGGTATTCTTAAAAAGTTTTCATACTTTGTGTTTCACACTATTCTTCATTCACATTGTGTTTCATACACTCTTTCCCATGCATTGTGTTTTATAGACTGAATCACCATTGGACTATACCTATCATTACCTTGTCTTTTCAGGGCCCTGCCAATCTTTCCCATTCCCCACTGTGCCCCCCTCCTTGGGTTTCCATACATGTTTTAGTACTTATCCTTCTATTTTTACAATAATGGTCTTATGCAATATTTGTCCATAAGAGACTGAGTTCACTCAGTAGAGTGCTCTCCATTCTCTCTCAAATTATGTAGTATTTTTCTAAATCATTTCTCCTGAGTGCTGCGTAGTATTCCATTGTGTGAGTGTACCAC
>NW_006400606.1:13588-19968 GCF_000299155.1 Elephantulus edwardii | reverse complement strand
TCAGCTATGAGCTGACCAACTTAATAGGAGAAAGAGAGAGAGAACACGCACTAACTGTCCACTTTTCTGTAAGAGGGACAATACTCACTTGGAATGAAAATATTTTTGTGCAGATCTGTATAGACAATGCCTTTGAGTCTATCCCTCCTGAATGTAAAGACCATCTCAGGAACAGGTTTGAAGGCTTAAATACTAATGAGGGGAGACCAAATGAGCTGTGGGAGGATATCAAGAATATCATCCCTCTCTCTCCAACCCTTGCTTCCAACATGACAAAGAAAAGGAGAAATAACAGTCATACCAAAAGGCTATGGACAAAAAGAGCCTTTTTTCTGCATGAACTGTGCTCAATGTGTGCCAAAAACAAGGCAATTAAGCAGTTTATAATTAGAGGCAACTGCCATCAGGGACATTTCAGAAGTCAGTGTCTTTGACACATATATGCTTCCAAAGCTCTATGTGAAACTGAGTTGTGCCATTCACATCAAAGTGGTGAAGAACTGTTCTCATGAAGTCCAGAAGGACCAAACACCTCCACCCAGATATAGACCTGCCGGGGCTGCCCCATGACCACCACCAAATCCCATGTAAGGATTTGATTCCTTAAAGACTGACAAAAAAACAACAACAAAAAAAAACCCCAACAACCTTGTCTGAAAAGAAAATGTAAATTAAACATTTTTTTTTAAAAAAATCATTCATGAAGAATGAAAAAGGTCATTATAAAAATGGAGGAAAAAGAAAAGAACTAGAGGGATGTCAAAAGAGACTCTGAATATTGAACTAGAGTGCCAAGAAGCCAAAGCAAAGGGAAGAAATCAACATGTTAAGAAGCTGAACAGAATATTTCAAAGGGCAGCACGGAAGACAAAGCAAAGTATTATAATAAAATGTGTAGTTGGAAAATCAAAAGGGCCAAACTTACTCAGTATTTAAGCTAAAGGAACTAAAGAACAAATTCAAGCTTTGAGTTGTAGTACTTAAGCAGAATGTGGAATGACCCAGGAAGCATCTAAAGAAGAGGAAAGGAGTACCAAAGTCACTATACCAAAAAGAATTGGCTAACACATAAAAATTAATAAAACATAAGATCAACAATGAATGAATGGAAATCCAAAATCTCTGTAAATGCTTATTAAAATTAATTTTTAAAAAACAAACATAAGATCAAGAGCCAATGGTATGAAAGAAGAAGTTCAAGATACTCTGAAAGAATTGGCAAAAAATAAGGCCCCAGGAATTCATGGCATACCAAATGACAGATGCTGCCCTGGGTACTCTCACACTTTCATGCCATGAAATCTGGAGGACAACTATCTGGCTAACTAACTGGAAGAGAACCATATTTATTCCCATTCCCAAAAAAGGTGATCTAAGTATGGAAATTATCAAATAATATAATTAATATCACATGCAAGCAAGATTCTGCTGAAAATTATCCCATAATGACTGGAACAGCACATCAGCAGAGAACAGCCAGATGTGCAGGTTAGGTTTAGAAGAGGCTGCAGCACTAGAGGCATTATAACCAATGTTAGATGGATCTTAGCTGAAAGCAGCGAGTACCCAGAGGAATGTCTATCTGTGTTTCATTCAAAGGCATTTGACTGTGTGGATCACAAAAAACTGTGGCTAACTCTGAGAAGAATGGGAATCCCAGAACATTTGATTGTGCTTATATGAAAACCTATGCTTGGACCAAGAAGCGGTTGTCAGAACAGAGCAAGGAAACACTGCGTAGTTCAAAATCAGGAAAGGTGTACTCCGGGAATGTTTCCTATCTCCATACCTTTTCCGTCTATATGCCAAATAGATCACCTGGGAGACTGGGTTCTATGAGGGGGAATGTGGTATCAGGATAGAAGGGAGACTTATCAACAACCTGCGTTAATGGAAATGACACAATTTGACTTGCCAAAATTGAGGATCTGAGGCATTTGCTGTAGAAGGTCAAAGACTGCAGCCTTCAATATGGATTGAGTTCAACATAAAAAACAAACAAAAAAACCCAAAAAAAATTCTCAGCACTGAGACTATTGGCAGCATCTTGATAGATGGTTAAGAGACTGAGATTGTTCAGTGGCAATAAATAAGAGAAATGCAACTCAAAACCACAGGGCAGCAAGTAATAAATGTTGGAGAGGATGTGGTGAGAAAGGAACTCTTATACATTGTTGGTGGGATTGTAAAATGGTACAACTAGTTTCCCATCAAAGTGGGAAGGCAGTTTGATGTTTCCTCAAAAAGCTGAATATAGAAATTCTGTATGACCCCGCTATTCCACTACTTGGAATATACCCTGAGAAAATAAGAACTGAGGCATAAACGGAGACTTGTACTCCAATGTTCATAGCAGCATTATTCACCATTGAATGAACATGGAAAGAGCCCAGATGTCCAACCACAAACGAATGGGTTGAGAAATTATGGTACATTCACACAATGCAGGAGCAATGATTTTGTAAAGTATTGCCAAACTAGGAAGGGACTGGAGAGCAATATGCTGAGTGAACTAACTCAGTCCCACAAGGACAAGTAGTGTATAAAACCATTATTGTTGAATGAGTATAAGGATCCAGAGTGTGTGTGGGGGGGATGGTGGAAGCAGAGGATGTGCAGGGGGAGGTGGGAATTAATCATGGGGTTGTACAATTTGATGGGTGGGAGTGTTGAGGGAAATTGGAAGAATCTGTTCTGGAAAACAGTGTATTCAAATTCTGTAATAATAATTTTTAAAAAATAAAGCTAAAAAATATTTGAGATTGTTAACAGCTTCAGCCTGCTTGGCTCCATAATCAACACTCTTGGTACCAGCAGCCAGGAAATCAAAAGATGAATTGCATTGGGAAAACCTGCTGTCGGAGACCTCACCAGAGTACTGAAAAGCAATAGTATCAGTCTAGAGACTAAGGTTTACCTGATGTAGGCCATAATCTTTGCTATGCATCAGAAAGCTGAACAAAGACTAAGGATGATAGATGAAGAATTGTTGCCTTTGAGTTGTGGTGCTGGAGAAGACCATTGAATGGATAATAGATCTATCCAAGAGAGGGTGAAACCAGGCTGCTCCTTGGAGGCAAGGATGTTGAAGGTCCATCTGGCATACTTATGGCATGTTTCCAGGAAGGACTAGTCCTTGGAAAAGGACATCATGCTTGGAAGGGTGGAGGGACAATGGAGGAAAAGAAGGCTCTGGATGAGATGGATTGACTCAATAACTTGGGTAATAGGGGAAGGTATGTTGGAGATGATGAAATTGGCTCAAGATAGAGCAGGGTTCAGAGCTGTTGTACATAGGATTGCTATGAGTCACAAGCAACTCGATGCCACATAACAACAGACAGTACTGGTAAAATGATGGTGTCAAATTTTGTCATAAATCCCTTGGTTAACTAAAGAAAACTCTTAGGCATCTCCTGTGTTAACTTACTGTTTAATTCCACCCCTTATGCCATGGATGTGTCCTATCTCCATACTTTTTTAATCTGTATACAGAACAGACCAAGAGGCTGGGCTCTATGAGGAGAAATGTGGCATCAGGGTTGGAGGAAGACTCACCAACAATCTTAGTTATGCAGATGACTCATCCTGCTTGCTGATACTTAGGAGAACCTGAAGCACTTGCTGCAGTAGGTCAAGGACTGTAGTCTTCAATATGGATTGAAGCTCAATATCAAGAAAACAAATATTCTCACCACTGGGCTGATTGGCAGCATCATGATGGATGGAGAAGAGATTGAGATTGCAAATGCTTGGCTCCACAACCAACACTCTTGGCACCAGCAGCCAGGAAATGAAAAGACATATTGCATTGAGAAAGTCTGCTTTCAGAGACCTCTCCAAAGTACTGAAGAGAAATAATGTCAGTCTGGAGATTAAGATGCATCTGATACATGCCATGGATTTTACAATCATTTGCTATGCACCAGAGAACTGGACAATGTCTAGGGATAATAGGAGAATTGGTGCCTTTGAGCTGTGGTTTTGGAAAAAAGTGTTGAATATACCATGGACTGCTAACTGATTCGTCCTGGAGAGGGTTAAACCAGGCTGCTCCTTGGATTCTGAAGCTTCATCTGACATACTTTGGACATGTTGCAAGGAGGGACCAATCCTTGGAGAGTGACGTCATGCTTGGGAGCGTGGAGGAGCAGCACAGGAGAGGAAGACCCTCAATGAGATGGATTGATTCAGTGACTGAGGTAATGGGCGTAGGTGTGTCAGAGACAATAAGATTGGGACAGAATAGAGCAAGGTTTAGTGTTGTACATAGGGTTGCTATGAGTTGCAGATGACTTAATGGCATGTAACAACAACAACAACAACTTTTTAACTAGGCTTTACTTCATGCATTTGTAGTTAAGTTATGGACTTATTCATTAATAACTCAAATATCTTTGATACCATGTTTTAATGTCACTCTAACTTGCTATAATCTGTTACTATTATTCATTGTTGCACATTTTCCTCTTTTCTTTTCACTCCCCCAGTCAGTCCTCTTTGCAATAAGCCTTGTTCCAGTTTGTTCTCAGCCTAATCATATGTTCCTTTCAGACAGTTCTTCCCTTCATCTGTTCCAACGCAGTGTTTATTATCTATCCACAATCTGGTATAATCTTAACTGACTGCCTTTAGTTAGCGTGAAACTAACTCAGAGCTGACCCATCATTGGTTTCTGAGGCTTTACATCATGTGAGAAGAGATTATCCATCTTTCTTCCAAAGAGCTGCTGGTGGATTTGAACCACTAGAGAGGTGCAGCCTTTGGTTAGCAGCACAAGTCTCTATGGACTATACCACTGGACATCAAACTCATTTCTGTGGAGTCAGAACTGGCTCATAACTGATCTCTCCCTCTCTTTGTATAAGAGGTTGATTAAACATGGTAATTAGTTATTATATTGTTGTTGTTCAGTGTATTCTAATGGATTAAGATCCATAGCGACCTCATGAACCTTGTCCTATCTTGTACTATCTTCATCATCTCTGACATACTGAATCCATTGCTGCAGTCATTGTGTCATTCCATCTTGTTGAGGGTCTTCTCTTTTGCTGACCGTCTATTGTTCCAAGCATCATATCCCTCTCTAAGAAATATCTCCTCCTTGACAAAATGCCCAAAGTATGTGAGACAAAGCTTTGTTGTCTTTGTCTCCAAGGAGCACTTTCTCCAAGACATATCTGTTTGTTCTTTTGTCAGTCTGTGGGATATTGACTACTCTTCTCTAACACCACAACTCAAAGCCATGAATTCTTCTGTCATCCTTATTCATTGCACACATCTCAGATGTGTAGCAAATGGACCATGACCTGAATACAAGCACAACTTAGTCTTCAGGCTGGCATCTGCTCTTCAGTATTTTGGAGGAGTCCCAGACCGTGGACTTGCCTAGTGCAATACATCTCCTGATCTGACTGTTGATGCCACAGTTAATGATGTTATAAAAAAAGGTCTATTATGGATTGTGTGAAAAAGTCAATATGATTTGTAAAATCTTCCCTTAAATTAAAAAAAAACACCTAAATATTGTGACAAACTTAAGAGCCCCAAGTCTAATGTGTAAATAGACTATCAAATAAAACTGAAAATTTTCTAACAGCAGAGGATAAACTAGACAATTAGAACTTCTTAGAAGTTAAATCTTGGGAATGCCACAACTATGCAGCCTTCAGCCGGCTGTGATAAGAGCTCACCCCTGCCAAGTATGTCCAGTCCATGCTGTCTGACCTGAGGGTGTACCTGGGCATCTCCACACCAGACTGCAACAGCAGCCTCCATGGCACTTGCCATGTTCCATGAGAACCAAGAACACATATCTGGCACCAAGACAGCATCCTGGTCTTCAAGATGAAGGAGAAGAGGTACAGTGCAGTGGACAGGTCTCCCCAACAGTTGAGTCCACTCCTGTCCAGGAGGCAGTTTTCAGCTATCTTCCCGCTGAGTGTTCTCTAAGCAGTACTCTAGACTTACACACTGACAGTCAACCAAGGCACAGTGGCTTCAGAAACCCCCACAATGACCCAGTGAACAACGATTCTTGTTATTGCACCTTACTCTATCTTGAGGCAACCTTATCATCGATGACACACCTGACCCCATTGCCACAGTCACTCTTCTGTGTCAGTCCATCTAATGCAGGGTCTTCTTCAAGGAATGGCCCCTCCTGACAACATGCCTACAGTAGTATATGAGACAGAGTTTCGAAATCCTGATTTTTCTCTTGGTACTCCATGGTATGTTCCATACCCTTCTGGAGCCCCACAACACAAAGGAATCAATTCTTTCTTCCTTCCTTTTCTTTCTTTCTTTCTTTCTTTCTTTCTTTCTTTCTTTCTTTCTTTCTTTCTTTCTTTCTTTCTTTCTCTCTCTCTCTCTCTCTC
>NW_006400606.1:8401-13488 GCF_000299155.1 Elephantulus edwardii | reverse complement strand
CCCTTCTATTCCAGAAATGTCTCACAGAACAGCAGAGCTTTACCTCTATGGAAGTAGGTAAGCCTTAGTAAGTACTCTGTGAAGTGGCTCTTCTTCTTGTGTGAGTCCATAAACTGTCACTGGTTGGACAGAAAGGAGCTCATTGAGAAGGCAATCCTTCTTTAATCCTTAGTCATTATCCAGCTTCAGACTGATATAGTTGCTCTTTAGCACTCTGGAGAGTTCCCTAATAACTTATTTCTCCCAAAGCAACTCATCTTTTGATTTCTGACTACTGGTGTCAAAACTGTTGATTGTAGATCTAAGCAAGATGAAATTGTTAACAAATTAAATCTTTTCTCCATCTATCATGACACTATCAATTGACCTGGTGGTGAGGATCTTTGTTTTTTTGGTATTGAGATGCAATCCATATAGAAGACTGCAGTCCTTGACCTTCTGCAGCAAACACTTAAGTCCTCAGTTTCATCGAGCAAGGTTGTGTCATCTGCATAATGCAAGTTGTTGAGTCCTTCTCCAATCCTGATGTCACAGTCTTCTTCATAAAGTTTAGCCTCCTTAATTATCCATTCTGCATACCGATTGAAATGGTATGGAGTAAGGATGTATCCCTGACACACTCCTTTCTTGATTTTGAACCATGCGGTGTTCCATTGCTTTGTTTGGACAATAGCTTCTTGATCTCGC
This sequence comes from Elephantulus edwardii, assembly GCF_000299155.1. Lineage (NCBI taxonomy): Eukaryota > Metazoa > Chordata > Mammalia > Macroscelidea > Macroscelididae > Elephantulus > Elephantulus edwardii. The sequence goes on along the minus strand of NW_006400606.1, from coordinate 12,801 downwards.
ATAGGTTTTGCATAAGCACAATCAAGTGTTCTGCTATTCCCATTCTTCTCAATGTTAGCCACAATTTTTTGTGATCTACACAGTCAAATGCCCTTGCATAGCTGATGAAACACAAATAGACATCTTTCTGGTACTCTGCTTTCAGCCAGGATCAATCTAACATTGGCAATGATATATCCCTATTGCCACAGCTTTTTCTAACCTCTGCTTGTATTTCTGGTAGTTCTTTGTCAATGTACTGTTCTAGTAAATTTTTCATAATTTTCAGCAGTATTTTGCTTGCATGTGATATTGTTCAATAATGTCCACATTCTATTGGATCACCTTTTTTTGAGAACGAGAATAAATATTTCAGTCAGTTGGCCAGGTAGCTGTCCTCAGATTTCTTTTGCACTTCTACAATGATCTTTCCATAGATGTAATGATTCATAAGTAGTCCATCAGGTGAGATCCATATATATAGTTACTGTTTGTGTTTTTTGCAAAAGATATTTGCCATGAATAAATCATTGATTATACAAAATTCCATCATTCTATCTCCAGCCTCATTTCTATCACCAAGCTCATATTTCCCAACTATGAACCTTCTTTCTTGTTCCCAACTTTTGCATTTCCATCCAATTATTAATGAATCTTGGTTGCATGTTCAATCCATTTCAGACTGCAAAAGTTGGTAGAATTATATTTTCTCCTTTTTGGCTCTGGCTGTGAGTACATATAGTTGAATTATAGTGGTATTAACAGTTCTTCCTTATTTGTATATGGATAGTCACCCAGCTTGTAGTTTGCCAACCTCTGCAACCATGTGCATCAGCCTCTTCTAGACACCATGCGACCTGCTACTTACTGCCTGTAGCTGCCTGGTGAACAAATTTTTTTCTACCCTAATTATCTACCCTAATAAAGAACATGGTGTCCCAAATAGTTCTGTAATAAAATAACAATGGTTCATACATGTAAAAGCTACTGGGAGAATGCAGGCAGGAGCCCTTTCCATTCATGAGCAGGCAGCCTTTCTCCCCCTCTCCAGCCATTGGAGAGGCTACCAGAGCCCATTCCCACATGGACTGTGCATTATCAACAACTTTATGCTGACCAGCAGAAGGCTGCTTTGTTCATAAATGACAGTTCCAGGATACATGGACAATATTTGATGTGGAAAATGAAGCATTAAGACTAGCACATGAGAAAACCCTGACTGAGGAAGTTATGAGTATGAACAGTTCAGATCAATGGGATGAATTGCATGTTGTCTTCCTAGCCATGACAGAAGAATCAGGCAATGGTGGCATGCCATATCTTTAGATTTTATTGATTCACTGGCAATAGCTAAAGGCTTGTCTATATAATCAGACAAATGTTGTTGTTGTTGCTGTTGTTGTTATGTGCTGTCGAGTCGCTTGCGACTCATAGTGATCCTATGTACAAGAGACCTAATCCCTGCTCTATCCTGTGCCAACCTCACTGTCTCTGACACACCTACTCCTATTACTTAATCACTGAATCGATCCATCTCATTGAGGATCTTCATCTCTTGCACTGTCCCTCCATCCTCCCAAGTATGATGTCCCTCTCCAAGGACTTGTCCCTTCTTGCAACATGCCCAAAGTATGTTAGACAAAACTTCAGAATCCTTAACTCCAAGGAGCAGCCCAGTTTCACCCTCTCCAGGACAGATCTATTTCTTTTCCTAGCAGTCCATGGTATATTCAACACCCTTTTCCAGCACCACAGCTCAAAGACATCAATTCTCTTTCTATCATCCCTACTCACTGTCCAGCTCTCTGAGGCATAGCACACAATTGTGAAGACTATGGCCTGTGTCAGGCACACCTTAGTCTCCAACCTGACTTCATTGCTCTTCAGTTCTCTGGAGAGGTCCCTGACAGCTGACTTTCCCAATGCAATTTGTCTCTTGAGTTCCTGCCTACTGGGACCAAGAGTGTTTATTGACAATGGAAAATTGGACTATTAAGGGGATAACTGTTTGGGGCATGGCCCTATGAAAAGAATTCTAGAAATTTAGAGAGTGTATCAGAGTTGGATATGTTAATGCTAAAAACAAGAACCCTTTTCCTACATCAGAAGATGATTAGAATCAACTGGTAGACATGTTAGTACACTCCCTTGAAGTAGCTAATTGGGGTCACGAAATGGGCAAACTGAGGATGCTCTCCACATTACTGTAAAGATGGGTTGAATTTAGCTGTATTCTTCTTGCATCCTTTATGGCCTCAAAACACAAAAAAAAACTGATACATCTATCAGTAAGAAAGACAGAGGTTACAGATGGCTATGGTGCATCACCTAGTGATCTAGATAGTCATTAGTGTTGTAGCTATGTACTCTACCAAACATGGATAAGTCACTGCAGTGAAGTTGGAACCTCCTCATAGTCAATCCTCCAGGTTTTCAGAGATTGTAAATTGTATGGGAAGAGATTGTCCATCTTTCTCCCATGGACCTGATGAGGGATTCAATCTTCTAGAGAGGGTGCCATCTTTGCATTAGCAGTACAACTCCCTACCCATTAGACCTTATGAATGGATGAACGAGGAAGTCCTAGGTAGACTGCAAAGAGATGAAACATGTATGTCCTAAAGAGGGTGAAACCAGGCTGCTCCTTGGAGGCAAAGGTTTTGAAGCTCCATCTGACATACTTTGGACACATAGAAAAAAGGAAGAACCAGTTATTGGAGAGGAACATCATACTTCGAATGATGGAGGGACAGTGCAAAAGATCCTAGATGAGGTGACCCAGTGACTGGATTAATGGGGGTAGGTGTGTCTGAGATGATGCAATTGGCTCATGATAGAGCAAGGTTCAGAGTTGTTGCACATAGGGTCACTATGAGTCAGAGTCAACTTGACAGCACAAAACAATAGCTGAACCTTTTATCTCTTTTATTATTATTATTATTAATTTCAATGAACATTTACAGAGATTGTGGATTTCCATTCATTCATTGTTGCTCTTTTCTCTCTGCCCACAACCCCCCCGCCCCCCCCTCCCAGTTCACTCTTCTTTAAAAGCAAAAGAAAAACTCCTTTATTGGTATACAATCCCCGCCCCCTGCCCCCTCCCACCCTCACCCTGAGTATACTCCACTCTTTTTTTTTTTACTCCACTCTTCTTAAGGTGGAAAATTTTAAGTAAAAATAAAAGACAAATGGACGGAAGGAGAAACAATCAGTGAAGTTAAAGGAATGACTAAATGGATTATGCTGTAGCTAACATTATACTGATACCCTGAGATAGACTGACAGCAAAGTTAAATTTTATCAGGGGCCTGAAAAGTGAAGATGAGAAAAATTTTTTGAGAACCTGACCAAATCAGAAGAACACCTGCAGCAGACCTGAATGATGGATACCTGAGTAACCTCACCCTTAGAACTCTTTGCTTTACTACTGGTGTGATTTCTAATGCCTGTTTTGGATTGGTAAAAAGATTGGGAAGGGGAAGCTAATTCTTCAGTAATGAAAATGTCAAAGGCTGGAAGAGCCAGGAGGTGGCTTAGGGTGGAGTGAATTAAGTAACATAGTTCTCCCAGCCACATAGTCTTCCATTTTGCAATGTATTGTAAATTCTAGTATCTTTGTCTCTATGTTATGACCTCATTCTAGAGTGAGTTAATTGTTATGTTCATGAGGAAAGATTAGGCTGGAATGTCCCTTAAATCCCCACATAACTAGAAGTTATGACCCAAGTTGCTACCCTTATAATTTTTTATTATTAATTTTAATGAAAGTTTAGAGAGACTTAGGGTTTCCAGTCATTCATTGTTGCACTTTTCTCCTGCTCATCCCCCTCCTCCATTCACTCTTCTCTTTGAAAAGTAAAAGAGAAACTCTTTCATTGTTATGCAATCCCTCCCCCCTCCAGTCCACTCCATTGTGCTGCCTTCATTCTAGACTCCTGTCATGACAATAATACCCAACCATATATCCCTTATAAACAGCTCTCTCCTTCAGTGGTTTTAAGCATGGCAGAGTTTGTGAGGATGGTGCCGGTTTTGCTCTATTGTACTAGAGGTTTCTGTAAGTTGGACTTTATGGTATTTAACAGTAACAAAGAGATGTGACTACATTAGATGAAAAAGAATTCTGCAGAAGTCATTATTAGTAAGTCAACTGGAAAAATTGTAATATAGCCTATGGTACTATAACAATGTAAATTTATCATGTTAATAATTGTATAGTAGTTACGCATAAGACTTACTCTATGCTTAGGAAATAATACACTAAAATGTATATGCAGTTTGTTGTTGTTATGTGCCGCCGAGTCATTTGCGACTCATAGTGACCTCATGTACAACAGCCCTAAACCATGCTCTATCCTGTGCCAATCACATTGCCTCTGCCACACCCATCCCGATTACCCCAGTCACTGAATCAATCC
>NW_006400606.1:6161-6996 GCF_000299155.1 Elephantulus edwardii | reverse complement strand
TTCATTAAATTCTTCTGTATCTGCCAATTCCTTTCGATACAATGACTCAGTATATTCCTGCCATCTTCTTTTGATACCTCCTGGATCATTTAACACTCTGCCTAAAGCATCCTTGAGTGTAGCAACTTGAGGTTTGAATGTAGATAGATAGGAAGATTAAGGGATTAAAATTGAACAGATAAGTGTGAACAGATGGTATATAGTGTCTTTTTCTCGACTAAAACCTGTCCACTATGGGTTACCCTGCAGCATTTAACACACCTTGGAAAAAGACATCATGCTGAGAAAGGTGAAAGGTCAGCAAAGGAGAGAAAGACCCTCAACCAGACGGATTGACACAATGACTGTAACAAGGGGCTTGAGCATGATGGAGATCAAAAGGAGGGCGCAGGACAGGGAAAGGTTCTGATCTGTTGATCACAGGGTGGCTCGCTATCAATCAATAGTTGACTCAGTGGCACTTAACAACAGCAACAGTTGTTTTATTTCAAAAAGACTTTATACACAACCAAGAGAGGATGGAATAAAATTCTTGTGTGCATCAGAAACTTCTACAAAAAAGAGTAAAAAGAAAGCCCATTGACTGTGGAAAAAATACTCAGCCATAACATATCTGAAAATGGAGAAGAATAAGACAAACACCCTAATTTTAAAAATGGGCAGAAGAGGTGAAAAGACTATTCATCAAAGATGACATTCAGAAGGCCCACAAACGCATGATGATCAAGATCCCCAGCCATTAGAGAGGTGGAGAACTGCTGCATTTGGGGTAGCTGGCTACTCCCTACAGATTACACTTTCAGAGCTCCTTAGACTTCTTGAATATTTTATTCTT
>NW_006400606.1:0-2351 GCF_000299155.1 Elephantulus edwardii | reverse complement strand
GGATTAAACCAAGCTACTCCTTGGAGGCAAGGATTCTGGGGCTTCGTCTGACATACTTTGGACATGTTGCCAGGAGGGACGGGTCCTTGGAGAGGGACATAATGCTTGGGAGGGTTGAGGGACAACGCAGGAGGGGCAGACCCTCTATGAGATGGATTGATTTGGTGACTGGGGTAATAGGGATGGGTGTGTCAGAGGCGGTGCTGTTGGCGCAGGATAGAGCAGGGTTTAGGGCTGTTGTGCATAGGGGTCGCTATGAGTCGGAAACGACTCATAGCACATAACAACAACAATTGTTCTTTTATTTCAATAAAAAGATACCAAATGAAAACAAAACCAAAACAACAACAAAAGAAGACTTCAGGGGAAATGTGTCTTTGTTTACACATGTTAATGTGAGCATGTAAAATAAAGAAAATTAAATCCAGAAGAAGAACAACAACAACAACAAAAAAGGGTTTTAGGAAGCCTAACAATCATATGTAATGTATCAACTTTGAATTTTTATTAGAACAAACTAAGTGTAAAAGCACATTTTGAGTGAGGTGATTTGCATAGACTAAGTATCAGATGCAACAGTTAAGAAATCAAACAGTGTAATGCATTGGGAAAACCTGTTGTAAGAGATCTATTTAAAGTCTCAAAAAGGCAAAAACCCCCTCAAAAATATATATAAATTAAAGTGTTAAAAAGGCAACGGTGTTACTTTTTAAAAAAAATCTGTCTTTTAAAAAATTTATTATTAATTTCAATGAAAATTTGCAGAGACTTTGGATTTCCATTCATTCATTGTTACACTTTTCTTCCCTCCCAATCCACCCCCGCCCCCCAGTATACTCCCCTCTTGGAAAGTAAAAGATAAATTCTTTCATTGTTTTACAATCCCTGCCCCCAAGTCCACTCCACTATGCAGCCTTCGCTCTGAACTCCTGTCATGACAAAAATACCTAATCACATATCCCTCTTAAACAGTTTTTCTCCCTCATCTATTTCAATGCAGTATACATTACTGAACCCATCTTTCGCAGTCTTTCCCTAACCCTGAGGTCAGTCCTGTTTTACAACAGTGGCACCATGCAGTATTTGTCCTTTTGTGACTGAAATACTTCACTCAGCACAATGTCCTCCAGGGTCCCCCATTTTGAATAATATTGCATGAGTTCTGTGGTTTTCAATGCAGCGTAGTATTCTATTGTGTGACTATACCACAGCTTTTCTATCCATTTGTTTGCTCATGGGCACTTAGGTTGTTTCCAACTCCTTGCTATTGTGAACAAAGCTGCCATAAACATGGGTGTGCATATATCTTCTTGGGTGTCAGTTATGGTCTCTTTGGGGTATATTCCCCATAGTGGAATTACAGAGTCAAATGGTATCTCTATTTGCAACTTTTTGAGAAAGTGCCATACCGCCTTCCACAGTGGTTGCACCATTTTACACTCCCACCAACAGTGAATAAAGGTTCCAGTTTTCCCACAACCTCGCCAGTATTTGTTGCTTGCTGTTTTGTTAAATTTTGCCATTCTGACTGGGGTGAGATGATATCTCATAGCTGCTTTTATTTGCATCTCTCTTAGAACTAGGGATTTTGGACATTTCTTCATGTGCTTGTTGGCCATCTGAATGTCTTCTTTGGTGAAGTGTCTGTTCATATCCTGGGCCCATTTTTCAATTGAATTATTTACCTTTACCTTGTGGTACAAAGGTGTTACTTTTGAAGACATCAAAATATACCTAACCTGAGCCATAATGTTTTAAAACACTTAATATATGAAAACTGGACAACGGGTATGACTAAAGTAGAATTGTGGTGTTGGTGAAAAATACTGAATATATGAACAAATCTATCTTGGAGGAAGTGCAGCCAAAATTCTACTTAGAAGGATGGTAAAATTTGGTCTCACATACATTGAATATGTTATCAGGATGGGTTATTCAATGGAGAAGGACTTTATGCTTAGTAGAGGATCAGAGAAAAAGATGAAGATCCTAAATTAAATGCATTGACACAGAAACTGCAACAATCGACAATTGTGAGGATGATACAGGAAGTGTTTTGATCTGCTGTACAAAGGGTCTTTATGAGCCAGAGCTGAGTCACTAGTTCCTAATAATTAGTATTAGAGATTATTAAGGAATTAGTAATCTTGTCAGCTATGAAGATCATTATGCAAGAAAATTTACTTTTCTACACAGAAGAATTTCATGAAACAACATATGATCAAGAGCCTATGGTGATGAAGGAAGAAGTTCAAGCTGCTTTGAAGGAAATAGCAATAAATAAGGCCCCAGAAATAGATGGTATACCAATTGACATATTTCAGCTAACAGATGCTGCCCTGGATGTGCTC
>NW_006400605.1:3298-19375 GCF_000299155.1 Elephantulus edwardii | reverse complement strand
CTATGAGTCGCAGGGGACTTGACGGCACATAACAACAAGAACAACATGCTTATATGTAACCTTTGTTCAGTTTGACCTGATGATCAACTGATGTAGGGCTCTGCAACTCTCCTCCCTGTCTGTAGTTTTATTGGTCTTGTATGATCTCTATTTCAGGTTTGATAGACTGAGAGAATTTTGCATTATCAATGTTTTATTCATGGAAAATACCTTTTATAAAAAAATACAAATAGCAACTATACACATGGAGCACACATGAATCAGATTTATTGCATCTGTGGAAAAAGTCTTTGGAGAAGCTGTGAAAAGTAGGCCAAGTTCCAAATAAGGAAAAGAACATTAGCTAAACATGTGCAAGTTCAAATTGAAGCAAAAAAAAAATTTAAAAAAATCCACAAGAACTAAACTATGACCTTGAGTCTATCCCAGCTGAGTGAACAAAGACCAGATTAGCTGTGAGATGATATCAAGAATACCATCCATGAAGCAAAATCATTCCAAGTCATTCTAAAGACAGAGGAGGAAGAAAAGCTCGAGATAGATGTCAGTAGAGACTTTGAATACTGCACTAGGATGCTGAGAAACTGAAAACAAAGTAAAGAAACCAGGAAATTACAGTTGAACATAAGATTCAAAGGGCAGCTTGGGAAGACAAAGCTAAGTAATATAATGAAATGTGCAAAGAGCTTGGGTCAGGAAATCAAAAGGGCTGAACTCGCTCAGCAAACTGAAGAACAAATCCAAGCCTCAAGTTGCAATACTTAAAGATGCTACAGGCAGAATATTGAATGATCCAGAAAGCATCAACAGAAGATGGAAGTAATATATAGTCACTTATTTTTCTTAAAAAGGCCTATACAGAATATGCATAAAGTAGATTGTTGATGAGTCTTCCTGCAATCCTGATGCCACATTTCTCCTGATAGAGCCCAGCCTTCCAAATGATCTGTTCTGCATATAGATTGAAAAAGCATGAAGATAGGACACATCCCTGGCATATACCCTTCCCAATTTTGAAGCATGCAGTGTTTCCTTGCTCTGCTCTGCATCTTGGTCCAAGTATAGGCTTCACATAAACAAAATCAAGTGTTCTGTGATTCTCATTCGGCTCAGAGTCAGCCACAGTTTGTTGTGATCCACACAGTAAAATGCCTTTGCATAGTAAATAAAACAAGACAGAAATTCCTCTGGTACTCCCTGCTTTCTGCCAAGATCCATTTACCATTAGCTATAATATTCCTAGTACCATGACCTCTTCTATATCCAGCCTGTACATCTGGCAGTTGTCCGCTGATGTGCGGTTCCAGTCATTTTTGGATAATCTTCAGTAGAATCTTTCTTGCATGTGATATCAATGATATTGTTCTATAATTTCCACACTCTGTTGGGTCACCTTTCTTTGGAATGGGAATAAATATGGATCTTTTCCAGTCAGTTGGCTAGGGGGTTGTCCTCCAGATTTCTTGGCACAACTTGGTGAACACATCGAGGGCAGTGCCTGTTTGTTGAAATATATCAACTGGTATGCCATCAATTCCTAGGGCCTTGTTTTTTGCCAATCCTTTTAGAGCAGCTTACTGTATTTATAATAAAGAATTTATGATTGTAGTTGGTGAAAATTAAGTTAAAAAGAACTTATTTGTACCTATCATCAAACCTTTATATTTGTAATTAACTAAAAACAATCTTCACAACTAGAGCAATACAAAAAAATACCATGATAATCAGAAAATATTGAAGGTGTCATGTTTTTAATTTTTTAAAATGTTTTAAATTTTGCTTGGATCTAAAAAGCCCATAGAAACAGCAATCAAGAAATCAAACAACAACAACAACAAAAAAGAAATCAAACAACAATATTGCATTGGGCATATCTGCTGTCGAGGACCTCTTTAAAATATTGAAAAGATGTCACTTTGAGATTATCTCATACACATGCTAACACTGGAGAACGAATAAGCATTGAAGAATTTTGACTTTAAAATACAACGTTGGCGAGGAATACTGAATACAACATAGAAAGCCAGAAAAAAAAAACAAATCTGTCTTGGAAGAAATACAGCCAGAATGTTTCTTCGGAGTGAAGAAGATGAGATGTCATATCATGTGCTGTGGAAGGGGCCAGTCACTGAATAAAGGTCTGGGAAGGTACTGGGCCATTGAAAAAGAGAAAGACCCTCAACAAGATGGATTGGCACAGTGGCTGTAACCATGGGATCAAGCATGGCACAACAATGACTCAGGATGATACATAATGATGCAATGTTGTATATATGTACTCTACGAATCAGGACTACACTACCAACCAAACAACAATAATGAAATATCATGTCTGTTACCCAGTCATTAGAATATACTTTAAAGTTGGTGTGAAACCTTCATTAGTAACTAATTAGAGTATATGAAACAAGTTTAGCATAGAGATTCCAGAACATTTTCATAAACCTTTTTGACTACACTTATGTTCACATCATGGTAAGGAGCATAGGTTTGTTTGCTTTTTTTAAAGAACGTTCTGCTTTCCAAGCAGTTTTTCACTATTAAGTTGAGATGTGTTCTAGTATACTTACACGCATTTGCTCACTGTACTTCTGTCCTAGATTTCCAGGATTTTGTCTTTTCTTCACTGAGCGAACTTTTTGTTTACTTCCAACAATGCATTTCCTTCTTGTAACAGTAGAATCTTAATCAAATACCAGCACAATGTAAAAAAAAATGGTATCAGTTGAGTAGATCATATACATATCTCTATCTATCTATCTATCTATCTATCTATCTATCTATCTATCTATCTATCTATCTATCTATCTATCTATCTATCTATCTAATCATCCATCTCTGCTGTAAAGTTCCAAATGATCCTAAAACCTCAGTAAGGAAATGCTGCTCTACTCTTTCATGCACTGTGGTTGGCACATAACAATGGTATGTTAAAAAAACCCCTTTGCTTCTGAGCAGTTTCAAGTCAGACCAGTAACTTCTCCAGTGTGGTGCTGGAGCACAGGGGGATTTACATGAAAACCTACTGTGGTACAGGAAGACTATGTTAGCATTCTAATTTATATTAATTACATAAAAATGAAAATGAAATTATAATTTTTCCTGGAGAAAGTGTAACCAAATTGCTCCTAGGAAGCAAGGATGGTCAAACTCTATTTCACAATTTTTGTGTATGTTCGCAGGAGTACTTGGAGAAGGGCATCATTCATGGAAAGATGGAGCTCCAGCACGAGAAAGGATATTCCTGGATGAGATGGCTTGACACAGTGACTGTGGAAAAGAGGTCACATGGCAGAGATCATGAGGTTGGCTCAGGAGAGGTCAAGGTTTATAGGGTTGCTTTGAGTCATAGTCAACTTGACGGCACATGTGGTTCAGTACACAAGGAAACCAGTTATGCAGTAAACAAAGTTACCTTGAGAGAAGAAGAGATGCCCCACAGTTGAGGGATTGCCAGTGGAATCGCCATTTAGTACTGTTTAGTGCCCCACATGTGCTAAAATTTGTGTGTCCAGTTAAGTGGGTTTATGAATCTCTTGTACTGTCTAAACGAGTCCTCACAGAATGGGAAAGCTGCTTGAAAGACTGTAGGTTTTCAACTGCATATTATTTAAGGTTTTGAGAAGTACAAGAGTACAAGGAACTTATGAGGTTCTTCATGTATTTAAAATATATTCCTTCAAAATTATAGAGCAAAACTAATACTGCAAACATTCATGGAAAAGCAAATGGCATAACTGACACATCTCTTATTGTCATTGTAACCTCTTTGCTTACCAGTTTAAGACTACTCTAAGAAAGCCTAGAAGTGGTGGAAAGGTAGATGGTAGCAGCAGGAGACTATAGTAAGAATAGAATTTGCTGGAGTTGTGTTGCTGCTGGGTTGTTTATGTTAGCAACTGGACATGATTATAGAGAACTAGGTTGTAAAATAATAGAAGAGAGGGGACCATTGATACAGAAGAGTTGCCTGAAGATATGGGAGGGGATAGGTGGTCTCGAACCATGTGCCTTCAGGATTGCAGTGCAGCTTCTTGCCACATTGTACATATACAATATATATTGTACAACTTATATTATACAACTCTATGGATTTTGACAAAAGCACAATATGTTTCAACCATTAGACAGAAGGTTTGACCTGTTCTGCTTCATCCTCTAATCTTTTTTTCGTTATAGTTTTATCTTTACCAGATGGCATATAGTTGGAATCATACAATATGTTTTTCAGACTGGCTTCTGTCACTTTACAAATAAACATCTTAAGTTTTTCCATGTTTATTGGTGCCTCAATAGGTCATTTTAAGCTTTTTATTGTGGTTCCAGTCAAAGTTTACAAATTGGGTTTCCTTCCAACAATTTGTACATTTTACTTTGTGACACTGATTGCAATACCCACATTGTAATAGCGTTTCTCCCATGTAACCCATCTTCATATTTCTTCCCCTTCCCATCCCTTATTGCTTTCTGAGTTTTTCCCTGGCAAATGCTGCTTATTTGATACTATATGGTTGATTGCTCTAAGTAGTACATTCTTGTTATTACTCTATACTGTGTGACTGAAAGTCATCGAAGTGACTTCAATTTTGTGCTTGAAGGAAGACTAAGAGCCACTGTCTTAGAAGTTCTCACAAGTCCCAATCAGGTCTGGTCTTTTCTGTGATTCCTATTTTCATCACATTTTATCTTACTCTACTGAGGACTTTCTATTGTAATTCCTTTTAGAGTGGTTAGCAGTGCAGTTGGGTACCATTTGGTCTTCAACTCAACTCAACTCAACTCAACTCAACTCACCTCAACTCAACTCAACTCAGTGCTGTTGAATTAGAAATGAATTCATAGCTGATCCTCTAGTGGTTTTTGGGAGGCTGTAAATAACACAGGAGGGGTTGCTCATAGTTCTCATTTGGAGCTTCTGATGAATTTGAACTTCCAGAGAGGCGCTGCCTTTGGGTTAATAATGCAACTCCCTAATAGACTATGCCAGTTTTAGAGTTCTGGTAATTAAAGTTCTTCTAGTCCTTTTGGTGAATAATTTACTTTCTTCATTCCTCTTTGCTTTGGATGAAGAGAAATCAACAGTTACATCATGGCTGGCTGCTTCGCAGAGTCTAAGACCTGACTTGCTACTCACTAAAGTAGGATATTGAATATTATCTTTGTAGACTACATTGCATTGACTATGGTCCTGAGTTCTGAGACTCAGCAGTTCATTCCCTTGAAGAGTTCATTTCATGCTATGATTGAATACTCCATTGAATGTATAAAGAGTTTATCCATTTACCTAATCCAAGACATCTTGTTGTTTTGTTCCTGTCGAGTATGAACCAACTTTTAAGTCTGGCAGGTTTTTCAGAGGTTTTGAATTGCACTGGAGATGATTGTCCATCATTCTCCTGAAGAGCAGCTGGTGGATCTGAGCCCTATGCCTTAGGGTTGACAGTGAACCTTCTTACCATTAGGCCACCATCTTAGTTGTCTCCAATTTTTGGTAATTATGAATAAAGCTGCTATAAACACTTGCATGTTAGTTTTTATGTGGACATAAACTTTCATCTTATTTGCTCATGTTTAGCTTTATAAGATATAAAAACAGATAATCTTCCAAAGTAGATGTACCATGTTTCTAATAGCAATGAATAAGACTTTCTGCTGCTCTATGCCCTTCATATGGTCACTGTGGGTTGTACTTTTCTCATCTGCACCTAACACCACCAACCATGTCCTTACCAGCATTTGATGTTGCCAGTGTTTTCATGTCAGTTATCTGAGTATGTATGTGGAGTCTGTGGGTATTACATTTAACACATTTGGCTACCAATCAAATGAATGAGTTTGAGTCTTTCCAGAGATGTCACAGAAGGAAAGCCTAGTGATTTGCTTTGGGGAAATTAGCCACTGAAGATTTTATGGGGGATGGTTTCACTTTTACACACATTCGGGCCACTATGAGTTGAAGTCAATTAACTCAAAGAGTAACTGGCTACTAGAAGGGGAGCATTATCTCATGACTTGGCTGTCTTTTGCTTTTTAAAAGTTTCACCTTTCTGTGTATATACTAGGGAGAACTCTGGTGGTATAGCCATGGGGAATTGTGCTAATCCAAAGGTGGGGTCTCTCTAGAGGTCTGAATCCACTAGCTGCTGCATGACAGAAAGATGAACAATTTCCTTCTGAGGGATTTATAGCTTCTGAAAACCCACCGGAGGGTTGGCTCAGTCAGTTCCAATGCTCCTGATATAGAACAGCCACATTTCAGAAACAGCATCCTGCCCTCCCTTCACCAACCAGGAAGCTCTCTGCACTGTAAAGTTCTAGGTTTTTTACTGACACATCCTTAATTCTAATGGCAAAGAGTTTGAGCTTTATGTAAGAGACCACAAGAAACCAGAATGAATCGATTAGTCTCCCTTACTGGTTGAGTAGCTGTGAGGCAGCTCACTCACTCATTGGTACTGAGTTAGAACTGACATTCCAGTGCTGGAAATGGCACAAGAGGACATTTCCCATCTTTTTCCTGAGGAGCTTCATATGGACTCTGCCACCCTCTGTCTTTGCTTATATGAAAACCCTTTGGAGTAATTGGGGTGTCTTGGTCTGGGATTTTGAGACCACACTAGATTTGTGTTGGTGAGTGGGGGCTGACCAGACTAGAAAGCACACATCTAGTACAATGCCAATTAGCTTCAAGGGTTATGGTTTAGTTTATCACAAAGGACTTGCCAATAAAAGCCCAGAACTTTACAGGTTAGAAGGTTTTCTAGTTGAGTGAGATGCCCTTTGAGCTGTGGCAGCTCTACAGCAAGAACATTCCTCACTTTTGGATCTCTTTCTTATGATTTTAATTTCTATTCTTTTACTATAATAAAACCAGTAGTTACAATAACTCCTTCGAGTTTAGTACATTAACTCATCTAAGAATAGTATTCTTTTACCTAGTGACCTCTGACCTCACTATGAGTAATTAAGGGCTAAGAGAAAACATGACATGTGTGGAGCTGGTGTTAAAAATTATGAAGATGTGGCAAAGTGAAGATACGTTTGATCTCTGCCTTACAATCAGCTTTATGCTGATTTTTATCCATGACATTATGTTCTCAGAAAGTCTGCTCTTGAAGTCTGTTGCTAATGCCAGAGCAGTAATTTTGACTAGACTAGGGGGTAATGCACTTACTGCAGAGGGTCAAGGACTGCAGCCTTCAATATGGACTGAGGATCAATGTCAAGAAGACAAAGATTCTCACCACTGGACCAATTGGTAGCATCAGGATGGATGGCCGAGAGATTGAGATTGTTCACAGCTTCAGTTTGCTCAGCTCCACGGTCAACACTCTTGGCACCAGCAGCCAGGAAATCAAAAAACGTATCGTGATGGGAAAGTCTGCTGTTAGGGACCTCTCTACTCAGGAGCAACGGTGTCTCTTTGGAGACAAAGGTGCGCCTGATACAAGCCATGGTCTTTGCAATCACTTGTTATGCATCAGAGAGCTGGACAATGACTAGGGAGGACAGAAGGAGAATTGATGCCTTTGAGCTGTGGTGCTGGAGAAGAGTTTTGAGTGTACCATAGATTGCCAAGAAAACAAACAGATTCACCCTAGAGAGGGTTAAACCAGGCTATTCCTTGGAGGCAAAGATTCTGGGGCTTCGTCTGACATACTTTGGACATGTTGTAAGGAGAGACAGGTCTTTGGAGAGGGACATCATGCTGGGTAGGGTAGAGGGACAGCGCAGGAGGGGAAGACCCTCTATGAGGTGGATTGATTCAGTGACTGGGGTAATCGGGATGGGTGTGTCAGAGGCAATGCGATTGGCACAGGATAGAGCAGGGTTTAGGGCTGTTGTACATAGGGTCGCTATGAGTCGCAAATGACTCAACGGCACTTAACAACAACAACAACAGGGGGTAATGCAGTCAGGCCTCAGAAAGCCTTGGCCTTAAGACTGGCAAAGACCCTTTATATATATTTGTTGCTGCTGATTGTCTTGTAGTCAAGCATGACCTAGTCACCCTATGAACAAAAGGCCTGAAGCCCTTCTACAACTATGGACATTTATCAAAGTTCATAGAGTTTCCGGAGGCATATTATTTAGGAAGTGGATGCCACTCTTCATTTTTAAATATTAAGTAAACATCTCAAAGGACCATGTAAGTGAACTGCTCTAAATATTTTAAACACCACAGATTAACCTTGTATCCCAGTAGCATCATTAGTTACTCATTTATTCACCAACATTTATTTATTTCCCCCTCTACTCTCATTTCTCAGGTCACTTATTTTCACGTCCTCTGTACTCATCCTCTATTTCCTCTTCTTTAGCTTTAGATGTTGGTGTGTATGTTTGAATAGCAGTTGTATTAACAGGTCTTCCTTGTATGTATACACATAGTATATTTTCACAACACTACTTCAGGCTGGATCTTGAATTTGTCTTTTTAACTATGAACACAACATCATTTCTTCCACAATTTTTAATTTCTGGTACAGTAGTCATGTTTGTCTGCTTTACAGTGGCCAAGATCAGTGCATCTCAGCTCACTAATGTTTGTTTTGTTGTGTACCACAGAGTTTGAATAGACCCATAACTGACCCTCCAGTGGGTTTTCAGAGGCAGTTAATTGTACAGGAAGAGACTGCCTATCCTTTCTATGGAGCAGCTGAGGGTCTCAAACTGCATGCCTTTGGGATTAGGGAGCAGCTTTTCGCCACTAGGCCACCAAGACTCACTGTTGTTGTATAATGCCTTTGTTGTTGTTGTTATGTGCCATCGAGTCGCTTGCGACTCATAGCGACCCTATGTATGAGAGCCCTAAACGCTATTCTATCCTGTGCCAACCTAGCCATCTTAAACGCATTCATTCCCACCACTTCAGTCACAGAATCGATCCATCTCATCAAAGGTCTTCCTCTCCTTTGCTGCCCCTCTACCTGCCAAACATGATGTCCCTCTCCAAGGACCAGTCCCTCCTTGCAACATGCCCAAAGTATGTCAAATAAAGCTTCAGAATCCTTGACTCCAAGGAGCATTCCAGCTTCACCTTCGTCAGGACAACCTGTTTGTTCTCCTAGCAGTCCATGGTATATTCAACACTCTTCTCCAGCACCACAGCTCAAAGACATCAATTCTCTTTCTATCATCCCTATTCACTGTCCAACTCTCTGATGCATGGCACATAATTGCGAAGACTATAGCCCAGATCAGGTGCACCTTAGTCTCCAGCCTGTTGTCGTTGCTCTTCAGTACTCTTAAGAGGTCCCTCACAGCTGACTTTCCCAATGCAATTCATATCTTGATTTCCTGGCTGCTGTTACCAAGAGTGTTAACTGTGGAGCCAAGCAAACAAAAACTGTTAACTATCTCAACCTCTATCATCCATACTGATGCTGCCAATTGGCCCAGTGGTGAGAATCTTTGTTTTCTTGATGTTGAGCTTCAATCCATACAGGAAGCTGCAGTCCTTGACTTTCCGCAGCAAGCACTTCAGGTCCTCCACAGTTTCAGCAAGCAGGGTTGTGTCATCTGCATAACACAGTTTGTGGATAACTCTTCCACCAATCCTGATGCCACATTCCTCCTCATACATACAGCCCAGCGTCTCGGATGATCTGTTCTGCATACAGATTGAAAAGGTATGGAGACAGAATCCATCCCTGATGGACCCCTTTCTTGATTTTGAACCATCCAGAGTCTCCCTGCTCTGTTCTGATGACTGCCTCTTGGTCCAAGTATAGGTTTCGCATTAGTATGATCAAATGTTCTGGGATTCCCATTTTTCTCAGAGTCAGCCATAACTTTGACTGTGATCCACACAGTCAAAAGCCTTTGCATAGTCAGTGAAGCACAGGTAGACATTCCTCTGGTATTCTTTGCTTTCTGCCAACATCCATGCAACATAAGTATAATATCCCTAGTACCACAGCCTCTTCTAAATCCAGCCGGCACATCTGCAGCTCTCTGTTGACATATTGTTCCAAAGGTTTTTGGATAATCTTCAGCAAAATCTTGCTTGCATGTAATATTAATAATATTGTTCGATAATTTCCACACTCTGCTGGGGCACCTTTCTTTTTTATGCATTCTATTTCATTTCTGACATCCTCCAATTTTCCTAGATTCAGTACTTTTGCATTATGCAGATGATACAACTTTGCTGCTTAAATAAAAGGGGACCTCGCTGCAGAAGATTAAAAAGACTATGGCCTTCAATATGGATTACATCATGCAGACAAAAATCCCCACTTCTGGGCCAGTAGGCAACATCATGATAGATGGAGAAAAGATTAAAGTTGTCAGTCCTTTCGGCTTGCTTAAATCTGCAATCAATACCCTTGGTACCAGTAGACAAGAAATCAAAACATATTACATATGGAACATCTGCTATCAAGGACCTCTCCATGGTGTAAAGAAACAATTATGTTAAATACAAGTTGTGGCTGATTCAAGTCATGGCTTTTTCAATTACTTGTTATACATAAGAAAGTTGGACAATTATTAAGCATGACAGAAGAATAATCAATGCCTTTGAGTTGAGATGCTGGAGAAGAGTGCTGGATATCCTATGGAAAGCCAAAAGAACAAACATATCCTGTAGAAGGAGCCGTCAATGTGCTTCTCGGAGGTAAAGACGGTGAATCTTTGTCTCATATATTTTGGGCATGTTGGTGAGAGGGGTTGATCCTTGGAAAATGCTATCATGCTTGGAAAGGTGGAGGGTCAGACAAAGACAGTAAGACTTTCAACAAGACGGACTGACACAGTGACTGTAACTGGCTCGATTATATCAGAGATGATGAAAATGGCACAGGGTAGGGCAGGGTACTGATCCATTTTTAATAGGGTTGCTGTGAGTAATAGTTGATTCTATGACATCTAACAACATGGACCAGTTCTGAAGAATGTTTTTGCTCACTGTTAGGATTTCCAAAATCATCTAGCAAAAGCCCTATTTTCATAAATGCCAAGCTGGCTAGTCAACTAACTATACAGCTTCCTGAGCTCTCATCATTTCCTCCCATTTATTAACAACTCTGGCATCTGGTAAATGGTCTACCATTTCATTTATTGTTTGCTATCATACAGGAAATTAAAAATTCATGGATATGGCCAACCTGTCACCATTATCTCTTTAAACCTTCTACACTGTCCTGCTTCAACTATCATTACATACCATAATCTAGAGTTTGTCATCACATGTAACAATTTCTAAAGTAAGTATTTAAATTTGATTCCAGCTCTCCTATTTTTCCTTTGTATTTGTTCAGCTATTCCAACTTTTCTACTTGGGATCATTAGTCCATTAATTTTTCTGTTTTCTTATGCTAGGTCATCAGTTTTCATGTCTTCCTCCTTTTACTAAATGATAGGAAAATATTATGAGAGAAAAAATTTTCTTCAGTCCTATTTCCCAAATGGGTTTTAGTATATGAGACAACTGTTTTATGACAGAAAAAAAAATTGGCTTCTAGTCTATTTCTTCTGGTACTGTATCCTATAAGGAGTTGAACTGTTAACTCAAAGACCAAATTGGTTTGGATCTACTAGTGACTCAATGGGAGAAACTCATGTGCAATTTATAGCCTCTGAAACCTAATGGAAGATTCAGTTGAATGTCAGTTTCCACCCGATGGCAATGAAGTGTCTATTCCCTCAACTGAAGAAAGTGGCTGCAGGAGGAGTCAGCTTACTGCTAAGCACAATGGCATTCTACAGAGAATTAGAAAAAAAATTCTCTGTCATGTGTACTACCTTAAGTACTAGTGACATAACCCACAGTACTAGTAACATAGTCCACAAGAACTGGCTCTAATAACCTAAAAGTCATGCCTGTCTGCAGATTCAAACCCACCAATGGCTCTGTGAGAGAAAGATGGCTAACTTCCTTCCATCCCTGGGGATCCAATGAAGGTTGAGCTATGAGCTGGTTCTGACTCAATATCAGTGAATTTTGAGTTTACAAATGCTATGTATAAGGTGTTCTGGTGGCATAGTATGTAGTGTTATACTCCTTACTGAAAAAGTCAGAGGTTTCAATCTACCAGCTTCTCCAAGGAAGAAAAATGAGACATTTCTTCCTGTTAGGATTTACAGCCTCTGGATCAACAGAAACCTGATGGAAGGTTGCTGTAAGAAACAGGAAATTAATAAGATGTATTGTAACTACATTTATACACATATTTAGAAAATGAGAACAACAGCTTTCTCTGTGATTACCTTGATATATATATTTCTACAATGATCGTGGTGTAATTACAGAATAACAACATGGGTCAAGAATCAGGCCTTATTCCTTGTCTTCCCTCTTTTAAACCAACAAGAAAAAGTCGTGGGATATACCCTTCAAAACTTTAGTTACAAGCCAGAATAAACGACAATATTAGAGAGGCCAACTGTTTCTGTATGGTTAAGTGTGATAATTCTATCAAGTGTACATTTCCATACATCAACAGAAATAATTCCATATGATTTTTAAAAAGTTGTATCTTTTATCTATACAAAGAAATGCATTTATTCTTACCAGCAGTCCTTCCATTTAGACCCAGAATATTTTGCCCTCTTTTCCACCTGGGAACAGTGTCTTCTCCAGGAGTTTTAAGAGCCATGTTGTGATGGTTTTCTTCATAAACAGGGCATTTCTGATTGCAGTATAAAGCCCCATCTGGCAGAGCCACTGTTGGAGTGCCATTTAAATGACTTAGTTTTGCTAAGGTTTGGCACTCGGAAGTATAGTAAGAAGGAAGAGAGGGCATCACAGTGACCAAGTCAGAATGACCATCTAAGAGGAGAGGACTACTTTCCTGAGTTCCCTGATGCAAGTGATAGTCCACTGGAAGTGCACATTTTGAATGAAAACAGTTACGTGTAGTAATGTCTGGAGAATTTTCAGGCCTTACTGATTGATACTGAAACTCTTGTATGTTCTTCCCATTTCCAACATTTGATGTGGATTGAGGAGGAGGAGAAGAAGGATGAGGTACAATTACTTTCCCCTGAGCATGCAGAAAGGTTTTGGCTTTGCTTTCAGAACTTCGCTGAAAGACAGGGCTTTTCCTGTTCGTGTTTCGAAAGCCTGACTGGACTTTGGCAGACCTTGGTCTTCTAATTACAGATGAGCCCCTTCTCTGTGAATTGGCTTTCTGAGTTTTAGAATCATCATTACATGCCAGGGATTTACACTCCTCTTTTTTTGAGGCTAGCCAGGCTTGTTTAGTAAAGTTATAACCCGAAGGCACAGGGAAATAGTTCAAAGGCACAGGGTCTGCTTCAGATCCTCCTAAAGGAACATTTTCAGAGATGGAATCATTCTTGGGCTTTCCTCTATCAGCAGAATTTACAGCACAAGCAGGAACACTAATGTTGCTGGAAGCACCACTTTTAGTTTGGGTGTGAAATTCTTGACAGCATTGCTGAGATATTTCTGTTCTACTTTTAAATGAATGACTTTCCTCAGCGTTGTTTTCTTTGATACTAATTTCATCAAACCACCTCAGTTTTTTAATAGTCTTAGGAATCTCTGTACTTTTCCCTTTTTGTTTTGTTAATTCAACACTATCCCTGATAGCTGCTGCTTTTTGATTTCCAAACTTATAATCTTGGTTTATAATTAATGCCTTAAAGTAACGATGGTCATATTTAGATTCTTTCTTTAAAATACTTTTAAGAAGCCTCATATCATTTTGGTTATGACTGCTATATTTAATTTTCATGTGATGATCATCTATGTCATACTTGGAAATTGCATTAGATGTTTCAGGTATTTTCTGTACTTTGTCTTTTGAACTGGTGTTGTGAGGCAAACATACAGTTTGAAGAGCTGAAAATAAAGGCAATTCTTTCTTGTTATCTTTAAAATATGGCACCCTTTTACCTTTAACTTCTTTCAATTCACCTAATGTATCAGAACACTGCACTGGGTCAATTTCTTTTATGTGCACACTGTCCGTTGGTAAAGGTCTAGCTGACTGTGCATTAGGTGGCAAAACCGAGGGTCCTGCCACTGCTTCAACTGAAGCATGAACTGAAGTTGTTGTATTTTGCTGAGTTAATCCAGAATGTTTCTCTTGGTCTATAAATGTAGCAACTTCTCCAGTTACTGACTCTGATGTGGTCCAGGCTTTACTGAATTTAAATGTTGGGCTTCCTGTAACAAATGGTTTCTCCATTTTGAATGCTCTGGAAGAGGAGTCAGATGTCCTAATAGCACTAGTTTCAGAACTGTTTTCATTTTTAATATTTTGTCCAAATACATGAGGACTATTTACCAAGACTACAGAATTATTAGCAGCATTTGTAGTTCTTTCTATAATTCTATTCAATACAGGTGAATTCTGTTCTTTATTATTAAGAATTTCACAAGAAGATACTAGAATATCTGAGAATGGTGTGAGAGTCTGAGTATCTGGATTATCTAAATTTATAAGCCAGTTATTTATATGCTCAGTTTTAGAGAATGATAGTTTATCTTCATCAAAGCAGCTTAGATTAGCTGACTGGAGATTTGCTGACTTGAGCGAAATTGAATTTTGAGGGATTGATGGAGAAAAGTTCTTATTAAGCGTTAAATACATTTCTTCATGCTCCACAGCTTCAAGACTGTCTATACTTGAAAGAGTTTCTGAATTTGTTATCTGATTAACTTCATCACAAAATTTCTGGAAAAAAAAAGAGAAAAAACATTGTTTTATAGCCTGTTGTTATGTGCCATCAAGTCACCTGTGTTTTATAGCCTAGACATTTTTAAATGCCAAAACCAATAATTTAACATACCAGGTACTAAGCCCAGTTCTCCTTAGCAAATAAAATACAGTAGTATGAGTATATATGTATAGGTTTTTGGTCACTTAACACAACAGGAATGTCACTTAGAGCAATAGTCAGGGTGAAAAATGTGAAGTGAATGGAATTAATAGTATTTGCCTTAATTTTAACTCCTAACACAAGTACTCAATTATTCTTTCTAACTATAATTACAACATAGAAAATAATTTTATTGTTGCTAGTCTATTTACAGTATGGAGTTTGTTACCAGTCTCTTAATAATTTACTAGCAAGAAAAATCCTGGGATATTATTTCAAAGCTTTAGCTTTTGGTCACTGAAACTAAGGAGGACCTGAAGCATTTTGCTGCAGAAGGTCAAGGACTGCAGTATTCAATAGGTATTGCATCTCAACATGTAGAAACAAGGATTCTCACCACCAGGTGAACTGGTAGCATCATGACAGATGGAGAAAAGATTGAGCTTGTTAAAAATTTCATCCTGCTCAGATACACAATCAACATTCTTTGCCCCAGCAATCAGGAAATCAAAAGATGAGTTGTTTTGGTAAAGTTTGCTGTCAGGAACATTTCCAGAGTGCTAAAGAACAATGATATAAGTCTAGAGACTAAGGTATACCTGATCAAGCCTATGGTCTTCTTAACTGCTTATTATGTATAAGAGTTGACAAGATTAATGATGATAGAAGAAGAATTGATGCCTTTGAGCTGTGGTGATGGAGAAGAGAACTGAACTGACAATAGGTATGTCCTGTAGAAGGTAAAGCCAGTTTGCTTCTTGGAGGCAAGGATTTTTGAAACTCTGTCTCATATCTTTGGGAATGTTACCAGGATGAACCTGTCCTTGGAGAATGACATCATGCTTAGAAGAGTAGAAGGTCAATGCAAGAGGTGAAGACCTTGGATGATATGGACTGTCACAATGATTGTGGCAAAAAGGTCAAGTGTGTCAGAGACAGTGAGGTTACTGCAGGGTAGGGGAAGGTTCAGAGCTATTGCTCAGAGGGTCACTGTGAGTCATAGTTGACTTGATGGCATATAACAACAAAAACAATCAATCTTTTACTATTAAATATGATGTAAATATAGGCTTTTAGCAGCTGAATTTTGATTCTCAGTTGAGTGAGTATTTAAAAACGTGTGTACTGGAAAATGTTTTTTAAAACCATACATTTGGAAGCTGAACAACACCTTGCTCGAACATGACTGGGTAGTAGAAGAAATAAAAAATGAAATTAAAAAGTTTCTTGAAACTAATGACAATGAAAACACCACTTGCCAAAACCTCTGGGAAGCAGCCA
>NW_006400605.1:0-1818 GCF_000299155.1 Elephantulus edwardii | reverse complement strand
TGGATAGGAAGACTCAATGTTGTGAAAATGGCAATACTACCAAAAGCAATTTACACATTTAATGCAATCCCAATACAAATACCAACCCCATTCTTCAACAAGATGGAAAAGGCAATCTCCAATTTCGTATGGAATGGAAAAAAGCCCCGAATAAGCAAAGCACTCCTTAAGAATAGAAAATGTTTTTTAATCATTAATTTAAAGAATTATGTGATTTTTATCTTCAATTCTATTATACTGACTAAATAATAAACAATGTATTTGTGTATATGAGAAAAAAGAGAAAGATACTATTCTGTAAAGTATTATGACAAAATGTGTAAAGATCTGGAGTTAAAAAATAAAAATGAAGAACTCACTTGATATTTTTCAAGCTGAAAGAACATAAAAATAACTTAAGTCTTAAGATGCAATAATAAAGGATGCTATTGGCAAAATACTGAATGATCCAGGAAGCATCAAAAGATGATGGAGGTGTAGCATCTGGTCCCCACTGGATCCTTTTCATTTCCTTTCACCTGCTCCCCCCACCAACCAAATTGTGCAGCTCTGCAACTGCATCCCTGCCCATCCTCACCCTTCTGCCCCCAACTCTCACCTCCTTGTACCCCCATTATGTTTTTCCCAATTAAAAAAAATAAGATGATGGAGGGAATACAGAGTCACTGTACCAGAAAGAATTGACTGACATAGAACAATTTCAAGAAGTAGCATATTATTAAGATCCAATGGTAATTAAGGAAAAAGTTCAAGTTGTACTAAAGGCATTGGCAAAAAAATATGGGATACCAACTGGCATGTTTCAACAGACATATGCAGCCTTGGATGTACTCAGAGATCTATGCCAAGAAATTTGGAAGATAGCTAACTGATTGGAAGTGATCTATTTGTTTCAATTCCCAAGAAAAAGTGATCCAACAGTATGTGCCAATTATAGAACAATATCATTAGAATAATATGCAAGTAAATTTGCTGAAGTTTATAGCAAAACCTGTAGAACTGCTAGAAATTCAAGCTGGATTTAGAAGAGACTGTGGTATCAAGGCTTTCACTGCTGAGATCAGACATTTAGTATGCAAAGGCATTTGACTGGATAGATCATAACACGTTATGGCTAACACTGAGAAGAATGGGCATCCTAGAATATTTAAATGTGTCCACGTGAAATCTATACTTAGATCAAGAAGCTGTTGTATGAGGAGAGTACAAGAACACTACATAATTTAAACTCAAGAAATGTGTGCATAAGGGCTATATTCTTTTTTCCATACCTACTCGTTTGTATGTGGAGCAAACACTTTGATAAACAGAACTTTACAAAGAAGAATGGTACCTACAACCAGGAGAGGATAAAATAGATGAATGGGACCTTCTAAGAATCAAATCCTTATGCACATCCAAAAACTTCTCCAACATGGTAAAAAAGGGCAGCGACAGATTGGAAAAACAAATATTTGGTAATGACATGTCAGGTAAGGGACTTATATCTAGGATTTATAGAATATTTGAGTGCTGTAACAAAATAAAGGTAAACCACCCAACTAAAAAATGGGCACAGGGTATGAACAGACAGTTCACGAAAGACGACTTTCAGATGGCAAACAAACACATGAAGAATTGTTCAAAACCTCTAAGAGAGATGAAAATCAAAACAACGATATCATCTCACCCCAGTAAAAACAGGAAAACTTCAACAGAGCAGCAAACAGCAAATGCTGGTGAGGTTGTAGAGAAACTGGAACACTTATTCACTATTGGTGGGAGTGTAAAATAGCATAATCACTCTGGAAGGCAGTATGGTAAGTTCTCAAAAAGCTG
>NW_006400604.1:11636-17098 GCF_000299155.1 Elephantulus edwardii | reverse complement strand
CGGAAATTTTGTATTTCTATTCATTCATTGTTTTTCTCCCTGCCCACCCCTCCCCTCAGTTCTCTCTTCTCTTTGAAAAGTAAAAGAAAAATTCTTCCATTGGTATACAATCCCCCACCCCAAGTACACTCCACTGTGCAACTTTCATTCTGGACTCTTGTCATACCCATTATACCCAGTTATATATCACTTTTAAACAGTTCTCTCCCTTATCTGTCTCAATGCAGTGTACATAATTTATCTAATTTTTCTCATTCTCACCCCAATCCTGATGTCAGTCCTGTTCTACAACAGTGACACTATGCTGTTTTGACCTTTAAAAATGTTTTAATTTTTTTCATATTTTTAAAATTATTATTAATTTTAATGAAAATTTACAGAGACTTTGGGTTTCCATTCATTCATTGTTGCACTTTTCTCCCTGCCCACCTCTCCCCTCCGGCTCCCCAGTACACTCTTCTCTTTGAAAAGTATAGGAAAAATTCTTTCATTGTTTTATAGTCCCTACCCCCAGGTCCACTCCACTATGCAGCCTTCATTCTCAACTCCTGCCATAACAATAATACCTAATCACATATCCCTTCTAAACAGTTTTCTCCCTCATCTGTTTCAATGCAGTATACATAATTTATCTCCTCTTTCTCAGTCTCCCCCCAACTCTGATGTCAGTCCTGTTTTAAAACAGTGGCACTATGCACTATTTGTCCTTTTGTGACTGAGATATTTCACTCAGCATAATGTACTCCAGGGTCACCCATTTTGAATAATATTGCATGAGTTCCTTGTTTTTTAATGCAGCATAGTATTCCATTGTGCGAATATACCACAGCTTCTCTAGCCATTCGTTTGTTGATGGGCACTTAGGTTGTTTCCAACTCCTTGCTATTGTGAACAAAGCTGCAATAAACATGGGTGTGCATATATCTGCTTGGATGTCAGCTATGGTCTCTTCAGGGTATATTCCCAGTAGTGGAATTGCGAACTTGCCCTTCCTGACGACATGCCTCAAGTATGTGAGGTGAAGTGTCACTATCCATGCCTCTGAGGAACATTCTGGCTACACTTCCTCCAAGACAGACTTGTTTTTTCTTTTGACAGCCCATAGAATATTCAGCACTCTTCTCCAACACCACAATTCAAAGGCATTGATTGTCCTTGGGGGAAAACATGCTGGGGCAAGGTTGAGGGTCTGTGAATGAGAGGAAGACCCTCAAGGAAATGAACTGACACAGGGACTGAAACAATGGGCTTGAGCTTGGTGAGATCATGATAATGCAGAATAGCTCAAGATTCTGATCTGTTGTTCGTAGGATCACTGTGAGTTGTGGTTTACTTGATATACCTTGTTGATCCAGTTATACACATTTTTGTTTTATGCGTGTTGAAGAATAATCCATACAGTAATCGATGCAGATCCAGACACTGGTCTTCATCGCCATTTCAAGTCCTCTTCATTTTCAGCAAGTAACATTGTGTCAGCAAGCAGGCTGTTATTGAGTCTTCCTCCAATCCTGAAGTCAAAATCTTCAAGTCCGAGTTCAAGGATTATTAGTTCAGCATATATACAAACTACCTCTTTTCTGAGTGCTTGTAAATAAACATTTCCAATGTAAGCATTGAAGCTTAAGAGAAGTTCAGTGAGCTCCAGGTTCTCATGTTCAATGGCAATGAGGAGAGCAGTTCTTCCAAGAGGATCATTGCAATTAATACTGATTTTGAAATAAAACTCAGCCTTTTCTACGGATTTCTTGGTGGTGACATAATCTCCCTTCTCCACCACATTCGAATAGGCTTTTTCTGATGGTGAGAGTTCTGATTCTGCTTGGACTGCCCTTATAGGGATTTGCTCTTGGTAGGGGCGTTCACATTTCTTTTGTAATAGAACTGAGCCATAGTTCATGTCATGCTGGTTCTTTTTTCTCTGGCACAGTGTAGCCATTTGGAACTTTTTCATTACAGGAACCTAGGTCTGCATGGTGCGCACATCAGAGGGGGCTCAGTCTTATCATGACAGGTATTTCTGGTTGCAGTTTGTTATTTTTATTCTAATTTCCCCCCATTCCAAGACTGGAACTCTTATGCATTGTTGGTGGAATTGTAAAATGGTACAAGTGTTATGGAAGGCAGTTTGATATTTTTTTAAAAAGCTGAACATAGGAATCCCATATGACCCAGCTTTTCAAGTGCTAGAAATATCTCCCCAGGAAATCAGAACTAAGACAGGAATGGAGATATGTACACCTGTGTTCATAGCAGAATTATTTGCAATAGCAAGAAATTGGAAACAGCCCAAATACCTGTCAATAAACAAACAGATTGAGAAATTGTGGTACATTCACACAATAGAATACTGTACAGCACTAAGGAAACATGATTTAATAAAATATGTATAACATGGGAGAGTTTTAAGAGCATTTTTCTCTGAATGAAATAACAGTCACAATAAGGACAAATACTGCATAAGATTGTTGTTGATTGTCTTCGAGTCGGGCACGACTCATAGTGACCCTATGAACAAAAGGCCTGAAGCCCTTCTACAACAACTATTAACATTTATCAAAGTTCATAGATTTTCCCGGAGGCATGTTATTTAGGAAGTGGATACCAATCCTGCTTCCACACCTATCACAATATGTTATTGTGTGTGCCATTGAGTTGCCTGCGATGTACAGCAACCCTATGTAGAGCAGCTCTGAACCCTTCCCTGTCCTGAGCCAGTCTCACTAATTCTGACACACCAACTCCCATTGCCCCAGTCACTGTGTCAATCTCTCTCATCCGGGGTCTTCCTCTCCTGCATTGTCTGTCCACTCTTCTGAGCATGATTCCTTCTCCAAGGACCGATCTCTCCTGGCCATGTGCCCAAAGTAAGTGAGGCGGAGCATCAAAATCCTAGCCTCCAAGGAGAGACTTGGTAAAGATTACTTGGTAAAGAGACTTTCATAAGATTATTACTGTGAAAATAGGATAACTGAGCAAGATACATATAAATGTTCAGAAAGAGAAGGGCAAGGGGAAAATAGGTTCAGGAAAAGGGGAAAGGAGAAAAATCACTAGGATAGCAGAGGTTAGTGAATGAAGGGAGTGGTGAAGGAATAGGAAAGATTCAATGGGGGTTTGAAAAGATAGGGCAATAATCAGCATAGACCAATAATGTTCCGTCGAGTTGATTACGGCCCATAGTGAGTGACCCGATGAATAGTGGCTCTGAACCTTGCTCTATCCTGAGCCAGTCTACCCATGTCTGACACCTCTAACTCCATTGCCACAGTCACTGTGTCAATCCCTCTCATCCAGGGTCTTTCTCTTCTGTGCTGACCCTCTCCCCTTCAAAGCATGATGTCCTTCTCCATGGATTGGTCCCTCTTAGCAACAGCCTGGTTTTACCCTCTCTAGGACAGACTTATTTGTTCTTTTGGCAGTCTATGGTATTTTCAATACTCTTCTCTAGCACCACAACTCAAAGGCATTGATTCTTCTTCTTCTGTTACCTTTATTCATTGTCCAGCTCTCTGATGCGTAGCAAGTAATTGAGAAGATTGTGGCCTGGATCAGGTACACCTTAGTCTCTAAACTGATATTGTTGCTCTTTAGCTTTTTGGAGAGAGTCTTGATAGCATATTCCCCCCCCCCCCCAAAGCAACACATGTTTTTATTTCCTGACTGCTGGTGCCAAGAGTGTTGATTGTGGATCCAAGCAAGATGAAGTAATTAACAACCTTAATTCTTTCTCCATCTATTATGATACAGCCTATTGGCCCTGTGGTAAGGGTCTTTATTTTCTTGATATTGAGATGCAATTTATATTGAAGGGAGTCTTTGACTTTCTGCAGCAAATGCTTCAAGTCTTCTTCAGTTTCGGCAAGCAAAATTGTGTCATCTGCATAACTTAGGTTGTTGATACCACATTCTTCTTCATAAAATCCAGCCTCCTGAGTGATTGGTTCTGCATCTAGATTGAAAAGACATGGAGAAAGGATTGAGTCCTGACACATTCTTTTCTCAATTTTGAACCATGCAGTGTTTTCTTGCTCCTTTTGGGCAACAGCCTCTTGGTCTAGGTCTAGGTTTCAGCATGAGCACAATCAGGTGTTCTGGGATTTCCAGTCTTCTCAGTATTAACCATAATTTGTTGAGACACACACAGTCAAATGCCTTTTCATAGTCAATAAAACCCACATAGAAATCCTTTTGATACTCTGTACTTTCTGCCATGATCCATCTGACATCAGCAGTGATATCCGTGGTGTCCCAGCTTCTTCTAAACCCAGCTTGTATTTCTGACAGTTCTCTATTGTTGTACTGATCCAGTAGTTTTTAGACAATCTTCAGCAAAATTTTACTTGCTTGTGATATTAGTCATATTGTTTGATAATTTCCACATTTTGGAGTATCACCTTTTCTGGAAATGGTAATAAATATGGATCTCTTCCAATTAGTTGGTCAAGTAGCTGTCCTCCATATTTCTTGACACACTCTGGTGAGGACATCCAGGGCTGCATCTGTTTGTTGAAATATCTCAATTGGTATCCCATCAATTCATGGGACCTTATTTTTTGCCAACGCCTTCAGAGCAGCTTGAACTTCTTCTTTTATTATTATTAGTTCTTGATCATTTGCTACTTTCTGAAAAGGTTCTATGTTGGCCAATTCTTCTTGGTACAATGACTGTGTGTTCCTTCCATCTTCTTTTGATGCTTCCTGGATCATTAAATATATAAAGTATAATGTATATGGATAGTTGTAAAAAGTTATATATTGGGATCCAAGATGGCGGCAGAGGCAGAGACAGTGTGGTGAGCTGCGGGAGCAGCGAACCACTTAAAGCAGGGCCATTATGGCCTTCCACAGACTTCAGCTTATTGATAATTGAACACTTAAACAGCTGATGACTGGCCCTCACTGAAGATCGAGGCTCAACAACAGGAATTCAAGGATTCCCAAGGAGAAATGGGTGAGTCTCATGCCCCCCGCCCCTGCCGAGCTCTCGCTGCACCGCACAGCTGCTGCAGCTCCATGAGGCTTCCATAGCCGGAACGAATGGATTCCCTCACCCAGGATGGATGCTGGGCACCGGCCTCCTCAAGACTGGTACAGTGAAGCCACCACATTGTCGCAAGATGGACTTGGTCGGGAGAGAATTCTTGGAGCCAGGATGGCGGCTGTGGGGGAAGCAGGCACCCGCCGGCCGCCCGCACAAGAGGGGCCGCACACCAGCCAAGCGCTCGTGTGGGAGGGCGTGCCCCCAATGGCAGCCCATGCTGGGGGGGCTGCATGCCTCCCGCAGGCCTCCTGTGCTGGGGGGGGGGCGCGCCCCACTGACCACCGGCGTAGGAGGTGGGGGATGGGATGCATGACCGCCATCTGCAGGTTTGGGTCTCCTTGGACAGGCCAAAGAAGATGATTACCTATGCATTGGACAGGCCAAAGAAGACGATTACCTATGCATTGGACAGGCCAAA
>NW_006400604.1:0-10351 GCF_000299155.1 Elephantulus edwardii | reverse complement strand
GGAAAACAAAATTATTAACCAAATATAAAAAAAGAAACGATGTATTATAGTGTGCAAATATGCTTCAGAAAGACTCTTTCCAAGGGTTGAAAAGCAAAGGTGTCATATTGAGAACTAAAGTGAGCCTGGCACAAGTCCTGGCATTTTCTATTGCTTCACATGTGTGAGAAAGCCGACAAGAAGTATTTTGTACATGAGGCAGACAAGATACAAGGAAGTAAAGCCATAGGAAGCTCAGGTGACCTAGTGGCAAGAAGCTGCACTGCAATCCTGGAGGCACGAAGTTCAAGTCCACCAGATGCTCTGCTGGAGAAGGAGGGGCAATCTCCTCCTGTGCCAGTTGGATTCAACCCGATTAGAATGCACGCGGCAACAACAACAACAACAACAACAACAAGAAAGACAGCTGTTTTCTTAAGGAGTGTAGCTGAGTGTGTTGCTGATAGTACACTGTTCTCCTTTCTCTTTAATTTTCAATCTTTGCATTCCAACAGAGCGCTGGGTTTGGAGGGTTCAGGAGCAGCGTCACTGTCAAACTCTCCTTTCCTGACATCCACACCAGGGGAACTGAATCTGGTCCACTGTGATTTTTTCCTTGGGGCTGCAGTTCCCACCAGGTTAAGGACCTCCGTTGGATCTCCTCATCACCCACTGTGCGTGCCACTGCCTGCAGTGTGGTCAGGGTGTAAGTTCTTTCCTGTTGTTACATGCTATCAAGTCGATTCTCACTTCCAGTGACCCCAGGTACAATCAATAGCAGGGGACTGTGTGCAATCCCACTGCACCTTCACAATCTCCGCTGGGTTGACACCACTGCTGCACTCACTCTGGCAATCATCTTGTTGAAAGTTTGCTTTTTTTGTGTGTTGACCACTGCTCTTCCAAACACAAGCCTCATTTCCAAGGACTGGCTGCTCTTGATAACATGGTCAAAGTTGTTGTTTGTGCTTATGAGTTGCTTGTGACTCTGGTGACCCTGTAGACAATAGCTCTGAACTCTGTCCTATCCTGAGCCAATCTCATCATCTCTGACACGTCTGATCCCCTTATCTTAGTCACTGTATCAATCCATCTCATCCAAAATCTTCCTCTCCTGCACTGATCCTCTACCCTTCCAATCATGACTGATCCCTCCTGTCAATATGCCCAGAGTAATGTGAGACAGAGTTTCAAAATCTTTGCCTTCAAGGAGTAACCTGGTTTCACCCTCTCAAAGATAAACCTGTTTGATGTCTTGGTGGTCCATGGTATGTTCAATGCTCTTCTCTAGCACCACACTTCACAGCCATTGATTTTTAAATTTTTTTTATTGTATTATTTTTACGTGTACCATCAAATCAGATCTGATAGGTACAGGAGGAGATTGCCCCCTCCTTCTCCAGCAGAGCATCTGTGGATTTGAACCGTGTACCTCTGGGATTGCAGTGCAGCGTCTTGCCACTAGGCCACCAGAGCTCCCTAGCCATTGATTTTTTTATCTATCATCCTAAGTCAGGGCCAGAGGAAGGGCTCCTAAGTCAGGGACGTTCAAATCAGGGATGTGGCAAGACACATAATATCTCACATTATGTGACAATTCAGAGACACAGGGCTCCTCTAGGGTAACTGTATAGGCCCCTGCGTGTGCGTGTGCGTGTGTGTGTGTGTGTGTGTGTGTGTGTGTGTGTGTGTAGAGTGAAAACACAAAGATTGAAATATTAATGAGCATGGTCCCTTGAATGTCAGAGTTCTTGCTGAAACCATTTGCTGCTTTGATGTCCTTGCATGATTAAAGTAAAATAAATGACAGTTGCCATTGAGTTAATTGCAATTTGTGACAATCCTAGGTGTGCAGACTAGAACTGCTCCATCAACATCAGAAATCAAGCCTAGTAAAATTGTCCAAAAAATAAAATGTATTGTGAGGCAGTAAGGATTTGTAGAAATACTGGAGACCTGGCTTTAGGAAGATGAAACCAAGACAGAAACAAGCCTATGTCTGGAAATAGGAGTTGTTATCTCTCTTTCTGGATAGGGCTAGAGAAATGGCCTGGTTTGACTGCTCAGCTTCCCCAGCTCCTCCTCTTTTACTTCCTTTGAAAACTCTTCTCCCACTGCATGTGGTAGTGGGGGGAAGACTAAGGTGAACCTGATTTAGACCATGGTCTTTTCAGTCACTTGCAAGGCATCTGAAAGCTGGGCAATGACTAAGGTGATAGAAGAACTGATGCCTTTCTGGGACAGTGACAAACACATAGATCAATGGAATAGAATTGAGAACTCCCAAATTAGCTCATTCACCTATGGTCAATTGATTTTTGACAAGAAGATGAAATCAGTTATGTGGGGAAACCAAAGCCTCTTTAACAAATGGTGTTGGCAAAATTGGAAAACTATGTGTAGAAAACTCAAGCAAGACCCACACCTCACACCATACACAAAACCCAACTCAAAGTGGATCAAGGACCTAGGAGTAAGACCAAGGATGATAAATTTCATCACAGAAAAGCTTGAAAGAACCCTAGAAGCACTAATCCACAACATGAACAGTCTTCCAAGCATCCTGAAAAAAAAAATCTACAACCAGGAGAGAATAAAATAGATGATTGGGACCTTCTAAGAATCAAATCCCTATGTACATCTGAAAACTTCTCCAACAGGGTAAAAAGGAAAGCCACAGACTGGGAAAAATATTTGGTAATGAAATGTCTGATAAGAGACTTATATCTAGAATTTATAGAATACCCTAGCACCTCAACAAGATAAACATAAACAACCCAATCGCAAAGTGGGCACAGGATATGAACAGACACTTCATCAAAGATATCATCTCACCCCAGCAACAATAACAAAGTTCAACAGAGCAGAAAATAACAAATGCTGGTGAGGTTGTGGAAAAATTGGAACCCTTATTCACTGTTGGTGGGAGTGTAAAATGGTGCAACCACTATGGAAGGCAGTATGGCACTTTCTCAAAAAGTTGTAAATAGAAATACCATTTGATCTAACAGTTCCACTACTGGGAATATATCCCATAGAGACCATAACTGACATCCAAGCAGATACATGCACACTATGTTTATTGCTGCATTGTTCACAATAGCAAAGAGATGGAAGCAGATCAAGTACCTATCAATAAACGAATGGATAGAGAAGCTGTGGTATATGCACACAATGGAATACTATGCTGCATTGAAAAACAAAGAGCTCATGCAATATTATTCAAAATGGGTGACCCTGGAGGACATTATGCTGAGTGAAATATCTTAGTCACAAAAGGACAAATACTGCATGGTGCCACTGTTGTAGAATAGGACTGACATCAGGGTTGGGGTAAGACAAGGAAAAACTGGATAAATTATGTATACTGCATTGAAACAGATGAGGGAGAGAATAATTTAAAAGGGATATATCATAGGGTATTATAGTTATCACAAGAGTCCAGAATTAAGGGTGCACAGTGGAGTGTACCTGGGGCAGTGGGAGGAGTGCAGGGGGATTGTATACCAAAGAAAGAATTTTTCTTTTACTTTTTCAAAGAGAGGAGCAAACTGAGGGCAGGGGGTTGGGGGGAAGGGCTGGGCAGGGAGAAAAGGGCAACAATGAATGAATGGAAATCCAAAAATCTCTCTAAATGTTCATTAAAATTATTAAAATAAAATAAAGAAAAAACCCAAAGGATAAATGTGGCAGAATTCCACTGTTATAATAAAAGGACTGAAATGGGGCCTGGGGGAAACAAAGAAAAGAGGGGATAAAAAATGAACACTACATTTAAATTAATGAGGGAAAGAAATGTCTAAAATAAATATATGGTTAAGTATTACTTGTGTGACAACAGTCCAGAGTAAGAGGTGCATAACAAAGTGGACTGGGGAGTGGGACAGAAGGAGAAAATTGTGCAACAATGAAAAAATTTTATTAAAGAGAAAAGTGAACTGTGGGGAGTGGTTGGGTAGGGAGGAAAATGTGCACATTGAATGAATGGAAATCCAAGTTTTCTGTAAACTTTTGTTAAAATATCAACAAAACTTTTTTTTTTTAAAAAAGAAGAACAGATGTATTTGAGCTGTGGTGTTGGAGAAGAGTGCTGAAGATCCCATTAACTGCCAAAAGAACAAACAGATATGTCTTGGAGAAGGTGCAGCCAGAATGCTTCTTGGAGGCAAAGATGATGAAGCTTTGTATCCCATATTTTGAGTATACTTCTAGAAGAGATGTCCTCTTGGGAGGGTCATTATGTTTGGAAAGGGTTGGGTTGGTGAAGGAGAGGAAGACCCTTTGCCAGGTGGACTGACCACAGCAATGGGCTCAAGTGTGCTGGCAAGTGTGAGGACGGCACAGAGCACGACAGGGTTCACATCTGTTATTCATAGGGTCACTATGGGTTATATTCTACTCGATGGCATCTAACAACAATAACAACAGCTGCACAACACAGAGACATCTGGGGGGAGGACATCATCACATCGTGGCTCAGAAATTAGTTCAGTATCAATTAGCCTTGTCCTTGGGCAACTCACAGTCATGGGGCTAGTTTTTGGAGGAAGTGGAATCAGGGGCCTCACACTTGGGATGGGAAGAGAAGTGGGCCAGAGAAGAGTCAAGGGGTGAAGAGAGAGACCCCGCTCAGCGCTCTTTGACTTGGCGGCTGGTGCTTTATTCCGCTCAATCTGTTCTGATCTTGGTTTCTGTCACTTGTTTCTCAATGAGTCATGACTAATTCCACTTATCTCAGGTCGTGTGTCACTGTCTCCTCTTTTAGACACAAAGGTTTTTTCTGTTTCCCAAGCCCGGGGTGGTGTAATCACAGTCCGGGAATGCGTACTCATCCCCGACCATGCTCAGAGACTGCTGGTGGACGTGGGCCCCCATTCCGGGCAGAGACTGGAGTTACACAGGAGAACTGTGGCTGCCAGGGACCCACCTAGGAGGAGGCGTAGGTATGTAGGTAGGCGGAGCAATGAACGGATGAATTAATAGATAAAGAGTATGCCAAGCACCCTGAGGCAGGTCGTAGGGACCAAAGAGTTCATTTGGGAGGGGTGCATTGTGTGGGGGCATGTCAGTTCATGGCTTCTCTGGCCCAGGACCTGTCTCTCATGCTGAGTGCCTCCCTCATGTTGTCCACACTAGGCCCTTGTGCTTCTTGTCTCCCCAGTCTCTTACTCTGGCCAAGACCTTGCTGGTAGACACCTAGCTTTCTGGGTTCTTGCTGTCTGCCAAGGTGGACCTTCTATGTACAGAAAATCCACAAGAGGTGATACAGGCAACACAGGGCCCTGTGGTGACCAGAAAGAGAGACACATTTGAGCTGATGTGTGGGCAACCTTTTTAAAAAGAACAACAACCACCTTCTCCCACTTCCCTCCTCAAACGAAATTGGTTGCTGACATGTTGATTTCAACTCCTAGCAACTCTGTGATGGCCTAGAATCACGATAGGATTGTCTTGACTGCAGTCTTCATGGGAACAGACTGACATTTTTCTGTGTCTCCATTAGGTGGGTTTAAACTGAGGATAAGCTTTTCATGTCACCTAGGGAGTTTACGCTCCACTTCTCAGCACTATCTTTTCTGAGGCCTTTAAAGACCAGGCCTTTCCCCTTGATATCCTTTCTAGCCTGGATGGATGGAGTGATGTGATCCTCCCTGGAATGAAGATCAATGAAATCGTCAGTGTGAACGGAATCACCCCCTCACCCAGACTGTGAGCCTCTCTCTCATTTGCTCCCCCCCCTCCCCCCCCCCCCCCCCGCCCGTGGTGTGTAGAAGGCAGGGATAAATGCAGCATAGGATGAAATGATTATGGCCCCCAAAAGTTCTGTTGTTGTTATGTGCTGTCAAGTCACCTGCAACTTATAGTGACCCCTAGGTACAACAGCTCTGAAGCCTGCTCTATCCTGAGCCAGTCTCACTGACCCCATTGCCCCAGTTACAGTATCAATCCAGCCTATCCGGAATCTTCTTCTCCTGCACTGTCTTTCCACCCTTCTGAGCATGATGTCTTTCTCCAAAGACTGGTGACACACGCCCAATGTATGTGAGATGGAGCTTCAAAATCCTAGCTTCCAAAGAGAAACTTGGTTTCACCCTCTTCAAGATAAAGCGAGACTTATAAAATGGTACAACTACTATGGAAGGCAGTTTGGCATTTCCTCAAAAGTTGAATATAGACACTCTGTATGACCTGGCTTTTCCACTACTAGGAATATATCCCGAATAAATTAGAACTAAGGAACAAACAGAGATTTGTAAACCAAAGTTCACAATAGTGTTATTCATTATTGCAAAAACATAAAAACAGTCCAAATCTCCAACCACAACTGAATGAATTGAGAAATTGTGGTACATTCACACAATGAAATCCTATGCAGCACTCAGGAACAATGTTTTTGAAAAATACTGTATAATTTGGGAGAGACTGGAGAGCATTATGAGGAGTGAACTAATTTTTTGTCTCATAAGTACAA
Organism: Elephantulus edwardii; assembly: GCF_000299155.1. NCBI lineage: Eukaryota > Metazoa > Chordata > Mammalia > Macroscelidea > Macroscelididae > Elephantulus > Elephantulus edwardii. Next base: position 3,900 of record NW_006400604.1, on the reverse strand, counting down.
ATACTGCTTACGACCATTATTGTAAAAATAGAAGGATGTCTAGTAAACATGTATGGGGGCTCAAGGCAAGAAGGGGTAGGAGCAGAGGGGTGGGGATGGGTAGGAGAAAAATCACAGGGTTGCACAATTTGGTGGGTGGGTACAGAGGGTGAAGGAAATGGGAAGTATCCAGTGGGGTCCTGAAAATACAGAGTAATCCTGCGTGTAGTCTCATGGTGATTAATTTTCTAGAACATAATGCTTGGGATGATTGTATGAAACACACTGTGAATGAAGAACAGTACAAAACAAAACATCTATGAACTTGTCAAGCAAACCAATATAAAAGAAAAATTAAAGAAAATCCAACAATAAAATTGAAAATAAGTTCCAGAGAAGATACTGTTGGAGGAAGTTGCTGTATAGACTTGAAAAACCTAATGGTAAATTTAGCATAAACTAGAAACAAATGATAAAATGATAACTCATCTTCCCCAAATGCCCTGGATGAGACCCTTATGTGTGGTCATCATCGCAGCCACAGCCTTTGAGAGAGTCTTGGTGGGGCTGCACGGTGGGTGTTGCAGGATCCCGAGTAGTGAGGGGGCCTGCATTTAAGAAGCAATATTGCCACCACAACAAGATAAAGGTAAACAATCCAATTGAAAAATGGGCACAGGATATGAATAGACACGTCACCAAAGAAGACATTCAGATGGCAAACAAATACATGAAGAAATGTTCAAAATCCCTAGCTCTAAGAGAGATGCAAATCACAACTATGAGATATATCATCTCAGCCCAGTAACAATAACAAAGTTCAACAGAGCAGCAAACAACAAATGCTGGCGAGGTTGAGGGGAAATTGGAACACTTATTCACTGTTGGTGGGCGTGTAAAATGGAAGGCACTATGGAAGGCACCACTATGGAAGTCTGTATGGCACTTTCTCAAAAAGTTGCAAATAGAAATACCATTAGACCCAGCATTTATTTACACTACTGGGAATATACCCCAAAGAGACCATAACTGACATTCCAGCAGATATATGCACACCCATGTTTATCGCAGTGTTGTTCACAATAGCAAAGAGTTGCAAACAACCTAAGTGCCTGTTAACAAACTAATGGATAGAGAGAAGCTATGGTACATTCACACAATAGAATACTATGCTACATTGAAAACAAGGAACTTATGAAATATTATAAAAAATGGGTGGCCCTGGGGAACATTATGCTGAGTGAAATATTTCAGTCACAAAGGACAAATAGTGCATAGTACCACTGGACTGGGGGGAGACTGAGAAAGATGGCATAAATAATGTATACTGCATTGAAACAGATGAGGGAGAGAACTGTTTAAAAGGGATATATGATTAGATATTATTGTCATGACAGGAGTCCAGAATGAAGGCTGCATAGTGGAGTGGACTTGGGAGGAGGGATTGCATAACAATGAAAGAATTTTTCTTTTACTTTTCAGAAAGAAGGTAGAGAAGGTGGGGAGGAGTGGGCAGGGATAAAAGTGCAACAATGAATGAATGAAAATATCCAAAGTCTCTGTAAATTTTCATTAAAATTAATAATAATAAAAAAAGAAAAAAGTTTGTGAGGGGAAAAAAAAGCAGTATTAGGAAACTGTGGAGACATGGAGTCTACATGGTTTCAGTATAGATGGTGAAGAGCCCTGAAGAGCCTGGCTGTCCGTTCCTCTCAGTGGAAGACGGGAATTTAGCAGGAATAGCTAACTCAACTGACCACAAAGAGCATGGTGCCTGGACTGAACAGGTGACACACGACAGAGGGTCTTGAGGTGCTGTGGCCAGACAAGAAGCAAACACACAAGTACCTCCTAAGTAAAATTCTATACCTGATGTGGGCCCATGACTCTGGTAACACATTCTAAAGTTAAACTGTTGAAACAGGGGCTGTCCATAGTCTAGGGGTGGCCTCATCTTGGGAAATACTTGAGAGACCACAGTCCCATCCCTCATCCCTAAGCACAAGCCATTCCTCCTGGCTCCTTCATTCCCCTGGAACTGAAGGACCAGCCTGTGCCTGTGTGCTTGCCTGGCTCCAGGTACCAAGTAGACACGGGAGACAAGAGATGTCTACTTGCAGGAGAGACCTGGAGCTGGGGGAGAAAAGGTCACAAAGCAAGGGAGAGAAAGCACCTCTTTGCAGACTAGGTGAATGGACCCGGACAGATGTTCAGAGTATGGTCCTGGGCTCTCCCCATTCTTGACTCCAGTCAGCCAGCCACCATGTATGTCATCACTGCCATGTCTGCTTCCCAGAGCTCCTCAGACCTGCCGCTCCATCCCACCATCCTGCCTTGTTTGGGGTCCCATTGTCTCTCTCCTGAATCATTGCAACAGCCTCCTCCCACTTTCACCACTCCTCTCTCCATCTCTAGCCACTTTTCTTTTTCTAATTTGGTTTTTAGTATTATGACCCTTTCCTATGAGTCTTGCTTAAAGAGCCAATTAACTCAACATGTTTTACTAAAAGAATTATTAGCCTTTGCCCATGCCTCCTCCACCTTCTCTTTCCCTCAGATTCTCCTCCCCATAAACAAATGCTTTTCATTCGCAGAACTGATTGTGTTCTAACTAACCTGTGAGTGAGAGTCAGTGCATGTGAAAGAGAGTTGTGAATAAGGTGATGTATGTGTGAGTGGGTGAATGTGTGAGAGTTGGTGTGTGTAAGGGACAGAGGTGTGAATAAGAATGCAATGCAGGTGTGAGTGGTGTGTGTGTGTGTGTGTGTGTGTGTGTGTGTGTGTGTGTGTTGCTTCATTGTAAGCATCTTTGCAGAATGGGCTGGGCTGGGAGGCTCACGGGGAGCATGGATATCAATGTCTTCCTGATCTGGTAGAGTTTATGCAAGTAGCTCTTCCAGGCCCCTGGCTAGAGGCTGAGAATCTGGCTGCCAGTGTTTGGGGAGCACGTGGAGAAGAAGATGGGCATGCCTCAGCGTTCAGCATATAGCTCTCATTTGATCCTTGGTGTGCCAGGTGATGCCCTTATCCTCAACACCACCTGGTCACCAGCTCAGAGATCCTTAGTTTTATCTTTTCAAAAGAGCACTCTGGCTGTAGTGGTAAGAAGTTGTGCTGCAATCCCAAAGGCACATGGTTTGAATCCACCAGCTGCTCCTCAGGAGAAGGGTGAGCAGTATCTTCCCGTTTGATGTACTATTTCTGAAAATCCGCTGGAGGATCAGTTATGAGTCAGTTCCGACTTGATGGTACACAGCAACTACAATCTTTTCAACAGGAAAACCCTCCAATCTCTTGTCAGAATGACGAAAGGGATGCTGTTGTTGTTAGGTGGCTTCAGTCAGCTATGACCCCTAGCAGCCCTGTGAACAATACATCTGAGCCCCACCCAGTCCTGCGCAGTCCTCTCCTCAAGCCCATTGTGGCCAACACTGAGTCAGTTCTTCCTAGCTGAGGATTTTCTCTTTCACCAACTCTCTACCTTTCCCATCATGACATCTCTCTCCCAGAACTGGATCTTCCTGAGAATATGCCCGAAGTAAGTGGGCTGAAGTTTCACCATCCTTGCTTCTAAGGAGTGCTGTGGTTGTACTTCCTTCAGGACAGATTGGCTTGCTCTTTGGGCAGTTGGAGGGATATGGAGGGAGGGGACAGGGAAGGCCAACTCGCAGCTCTCTTGCTCACCAGACTTCACCGCTCCACTTTCAGAAGCACCCAGTGCCATGACTCTGGAACCATTTGGCTCCTGGATGTGAGCAGGGTTTGATTTGTCCTCATTGCTGGTTCAGGATGATCTTCCTTGGTTTTCTACATTGGTTACCATTTGCACAGGTGCTTTCCGGCTTCCAAAATGTTGCTCTTGCTCCTTTCCTGTTTTCTTCTTTGTGGTTTTTTTTTTTTTTTTTTTTTTTTTTCAGGGAG
>NW_006400603.1:18965-20335 GCF_000299155.1 Elephantulus edwardii | reverse complement strand
TATTAAGAAGTGATCAACACATTTTCAGCCCTATTTTCCATAAGCAAAAGTATGGAGTTTTTTAAATGATGCAAGTAAAATTAAGATACTTCATTTTAGAATATGTACTTCTAATGTCTTTCTAGGGGAATACATATTGTTTGCTGCTGAGCAGGTTTATGTGAATGAACAAAATCAATAAAGTAGCCAATGTAGTTGGAGAGATACTACTTTTCTAAAAAAATAAAATAATCAAGCTGCTGCTGGTCGTGGTTTAATGCCAGACCTAGGAGTCATTCGACTGTGCAACGCTCTTCCTGAGAGAAGTCACCCCGTCTGCAATAAAAACTGAGGGTTTATATCTTGATTGCATTTTTTTTCAGATGTAATGAAAGGCATGGCTTTTCGTTTCTAAAACCTTGCAGGATTCCATGCACAGGCCATCCCACATGCGCTCAGTGGGCTCACCCATGGCTCATCCTGTGCGGTAGACTCCTCCTGCCATGCAAATGGACGGAGCTGCAAACCTCCACTCACTCTACATCCTCTTTCTTTCCCTGCTTACAGCTTCTGCAAGTCCCCTCTTTCCTTACCTGACTTAGATAGTGCACGTCCTCTGGATGGGAACTCAGATTGTATCAGGAACATGTAAGTTTCAGGAAATTAATGGTTGTGCTGGCTAACAGACTGCATTAACTAGAAACTCTGCTGAGGAGGCAAATGCGTGTTGGCATGCAAAGGGATCCAGCATGGGTTATCAATTTTCAAAAATGTTAAGTTTCCCAGTTTGTGGGAAGTTTTGGGTTTTTTTTCCCCAAACTATAGTATTTTTTCTTTCTCCCTTTTGAATAATTCTGCCAGTGCTTTGCTCTTCAAATGCCAAAAAATATAGGTCCACGAGGGTAAATGTTTTCCATGTTGTTATTGTTATTGGAAACAACTCATAGCTAACCCTCCAATGAGTTTTAAGAGGCTGCAAATCACACAGGAGGTGATGGTCCATCTTTATCCCATGGAGTAGTTGGTGGCTTCAGTCCACTTGGATGAGCAGGACAAGACTTTCCTCAATCCTAGAAATCAGTCCTTACTAAGTACTGGTAAGAATCATCCATTCTGCATTATCTGGGCAAACAGTATAGCAATTAACTCTAGGATAGCATTAAAAGGAAAAACCTGGAAGTTGAAATGAATGGCAAAAATGACCAGTTAGTGGTTATGTAAATGTTACTCTCCAATCTCCACATTTGGATAAAAGTATTTCTCAGTCTGATAGAGGCCATGGTCTTTGCAGTCACTTGTTATGCATCAGAGAGTTGGACAATGAGTAGGGAGGATAGAAGGAGGATTGATGCCTTTGAGCTGTGGTGCTGGAGAAGAGTATTGAGAGTACC
>NW_006400603.1:5164-12940 GCF_000299155.1 Elephantulus edwardii | reverse complement strand
CACATCTTGTGTGGATATCAGTGTTTTCTATTTGGCATCCCAAGACATCTGAAATCACTGGATAATTGTTTCTTGTTTCCTCTTAGGTTACAGTTCCTGGACATGACCCACATCTCACCAAGGTGATTATCCCGGAGAAATCCCAGAACTTCAGTGCCCTTCGGAAGGACATTCTACTTACATTCCAAGGGCAATCGGATTCTGTCCACACATCACACCCTCTGTGCCCCATGATTCCTCTCTACAGAAATTTGCCAAGCCACTCTGCTGCAACAAAGCCTAGCTTGTTCTTCCTTTTAGTAACTGCTTTGCACATATTTTTCAAATAAAGCAAACCGTGAAACTTGACCCTTGTCACCACCTGGGATTGCTCAAGCCAGGTTACTGCCACTCTTAACTCTTGCTGTGGGACCTCAACTGGATAAATTCCATGCGCTTCCCTAAGAGGAAAAATGGATGCTTCCCGATCAAGCAAGAAGCAGTGTGTGGTGATAATGAAAGGAACAACTCCGTTTTAATGATGAATGAACAATACCTACCTATCAAGGACTGCCTATTAATCTTGGGGATTGTCTCAAGGTAAAGTTGTGAAACAGAATGATGTTTCTGCAAGGAAAAACAAAAGTGGAGGGGGGGAGGGTATAAGTAGGTGAGCATAAGCAATAAAGATGAAAATATATCTATCACCTACGATATACCAGACTTTGTCAAGTGCTATATGTGAATGGGCAGGGCAGTAAGTGCCATATGTACCTAGTTCCCAGCATAGGAAGAATGACAGAGCTGGGGATGTTGAATTTTCCAGATGGGAAATTTGGAAACGTGAGAGAAAATGTGCAGCTATGTCTTGGTGGTCCCGCAAAATACAATTCTAGTGGGTGCAAGGTCATGTCCACAGAGCTGCAAATCAACAGGCCAGTCAAGGACATGTCCCTCCCTCGCCTTTCCACACCTGGATGCCAGTCTGTTGGGTTGTTGACTTCCAAATGTATAAGGCTAGCCTCTCGCCTGAACTTCAGCCTGACATCTGATCGCCCACTGATATATTCACCTGAATGTGAAAACCCATATTATTGTTTGTATTCATCCATTTGACAGGCCCCTGACTCTTGTTAATCCAATGACATCTGATTTGTAATCCTTAGAGTTCTCATTGGCTAATGTGCAGTAGACTGCCAGATCTTTCTTCCTAGTCTTCTGTTTTATGAATTGAAAGCTCTGATGACAACAGGCAAGCTCCCGCTGACAGACAGGTGGTAGCTCCCCATGGAGTCGAGTGGCTGGGAATCTTGAGTTTCCTTCATGGCAGACAGGAGTTGTACCACTGGCTGAGCACTACTGCATCCATAGGTACCTCCAACACATCAGGTCAATAATGGAACATGCTTTTCACGCTAGAGGTCTTTCCTTCATGTATTCTCTACCTAAATTACTGTTACCGCCAAGTTAAAAGTGTACACACCATCCTTGATATTCCCTCCTCCTCCCTTACTGCGTACAGCTCGTCAGTCATTAAAGGCTGATCTCCTCCCTATGACTATTAACAATTCCAGATTTCTGACATCACACCTCACCAGCACCACTGCAACAGCCTTTCTGATTGGTCTCTTATTCCTCTTCTTAACCTCTTCAAGGCCATCCTTCACACAGCTCAGGGGATAGAGGATCTCTTGAAAAATCAACAATCAACTGTGTATGGTTTATACACACATGCCATGCTGTTTGTGCCCCTCTGGAATACCATGTTATCCACATTCCCCACCCCCCTTCCTTTAAAATTCAGCCCAGGTACCACTTCATCCAGGAAGTCTCAGCTGACCACCATTCCATTACCCTTCAAACCCTCCCAGTCAATCTTGGATCAGGACCCTCCTACTTACTCCCCCAAATACACTCTATTTCTATTCTTACATTTATAGCTACTTCCAGGTGTGTCTTCCCTACTAGAACTGGCTTTTTTGACACCGGTGTCTATTCCATTTGTTTGAAACAATCCCTTTTTAAATCCTGAGCCTAACACATAGTATTGAATGAATGAGCAGATGAACAAATGGTTCCAGCAACTTGCTATTCCCAGTACTTTTTACAAAATTTTGCAGGGAGAGTTTTGAGTCATATTATGAAACAAGATCCTATGTTTTCTCAATTTCCAGCTCACTAATAACCCTGAAGTTTTTCCCATACGTATCAAGAAATACAGAGCTTTTACTGAGCTTTGCCTTACACACACAGGAAAGGTATTTCACCTGTTAATAGCTCTACAGGCTATATTTTTCACTGGGAAACAATATATTACCTCTAGTATTCAATTTGAAACAAGAGCTCGCTATAATGAGAGTCTGTCTTTTAAAATTATATCTTTTTAAAAAATATATGTAAGAATTAAGGGGATCATTTGGAGGGGAAAAAAGAAGGGAGAAAAAAACCAATAATGACTGGTAAGCAGATGTGAGTTCAGAACATCACTTAAGGAGGAGTTAACAATTGTTTTAAAGGGACTGTTGTACAGGATCTGGAGAAGAAATCTCACTGGGCTTGGTACTCAGTGAAGCCTTAAGAAACGCAGAGGAATTGGGATTCACGGCAATGGATAGCTGCTCCTGTACCAGACACATTCTACATCGCCAAAATTGGATGTGTTACTATAAACAAAACTTGTGGTGGTTTTTTTTTTTATTTTCTAACAACTTTTTATAAAATCTGGTTAAACAAATATTTTAATCCTGTTTCTTTAAATCAGTAGTAATTTATTATACTTTTAAATCTGTATTAAAATTGTATAAAATTATTTTGATGTGTTCTACATTGAAATATATGCTAGATTTATCATTAAGACCTAAACTAGTTTTGCAACTGGACATCCAGAGTTCTAAATTTTCCTTTCCTGAGACAGTAAACTTTGAAGGAACATAAACCAAAATCTGAATTGGCTCATGAAATTTAATGTCTTTTTTCTTTTTTAACTTACTGAAACCATGTTTTTAAAAAATCACACATGTAATACCAGAATCAAAGTTAAAATCATTGTTTAAATTTTTAAAAATCATTTTAAGAGAAATAAAACCATTAAAAATCATTTTCAAACCAAATCTCAGCCAAACCTAAATGTCATACAGAATAGGTTTGAGTACCTATTATGGTGGCTGTGGGTCTGCTGGAATTTAAAGTTCATATGAGGGGTTAGTCGGGTAGAAGCCCAGTCTTGCTCTCCACCACTCAAGGGGGCTGCCCACGGGGAGTTCTGGAAGTGTGACAATAGTTGGAGCAAGTCCCCACACCTCCCTGCGAATGCCTGTCCTGCCATTCTTCACCTTCTCTAACTGGTGCTTATGCTCCTCAGGCTCTTAATTCAGATATCGACATTTTTCTAAAGGAGTCAATATGATAAAAGTTTTTACTAATCAGAGGAAAGGGAGCTCTGGTGGCATAGTGCTAAGGAACTACACCGCCAACCCAAAGGTATTAGGTTCAAATCCACCAGATGGACAGTCTTCTCTCATGAGATTGAAGAACTGCTGGAGGGTCAGCTATGAGTCAGTTCTAATTCATGGTACAGAAAAGCAAACAACAATCAGTGAAAAGCTGAGAACAATGTTGGAATAAAATGGTAATTAGAAGACAGAGATCTGAGTTCAAGGTTTTCCTATCCAGACAAAGCAGATAGCAATATTTGAATACAATGGTAATTGGAAGGCAGGAAAGCTGGATTTAAGGCCTCCACATGGTCAATTTCCTTATAGAGAAAGTGAAGGTCCTTACTTGACTGATTCTGTGTAAGATGCCACAGGTTGCTGCCGTTTTTGATGCTGGCCCAGTGGTGGAAGCATAAATAAAACTCAGGGGGCATGAATGTTTTGAAGGCACCATGTGACACTTTGTTAAAGTCAGATCTTTTGCCTCAGATAAGAACAAAATTGGCTGAAACTTTAATTTGCAGAAATGTTCATTTAACAATATTGTAAGAAATTGCCATAATATAGCTTTTACTCAAATTATGGTTAAGTCATAAATATATCCCTGCCAATAAGCTATTACTCTGTAATGAAAACACCTGCATTTAAATTTTACTTCAGTAACACAGTTGGGTATCTTTTCATGAATGAACCAAAATATTGTTTTGATCAATGTTCCACCTTTGCAGTGTTTACTGTGGTGCTTTATTTATCACAATGGACTTGAGCTGCTGGTTGTTTCAGAAATATTAAAAGACTGTTAACATTTCTGAGTCTTACTAAGAAGTCAGGTTTTTTGTGTTTTGTTCCAGAGGGAAATTTTCATTTGTAACCTTTTTCTCTTGGAAAAATGGTGTATGTAAGAAGTGAGCTCTGTCTCTAAAAAGTAGAAAGATTCGATACTGGTTGGAATTATCTTTTCTTTCCTAGGACATCCAGAAAAAGGAGCATAGCATATTATTGTTTTAATTGTAAAAAAAAATTGCTGATTAAGAAATTCGGTTCTTTTTTTTTTAAGAAATTGTTTCTTGTTCTGTACATTGACCGTACTGTTGATATTTATTTTGTGTGACAGATCTCTCTTATTTTTCTCATTACTTTTTATTTATGGAGAGGAGAAGAAATGATAACCAGATGACTTACCAAGAATGGAAAATTCAAAATACATAAAATAGAAGTTTAGGGAAAGAATCCAATTTCAGCACAGAACCTTAAATTGTATCACTAATAAGCAGATATTGTACTGTATTTCTCACAAACCTCTATATCATACTTTAGCATATGAACTTCTCCACAGTCTTACAGACTTTTATACCAGATTTTATAGGTTTTTTCAGTGGCTTTCTTTTGTACTCTAAGAACTTATTAAAATGCACAAATTGTCAAAAATTGTAGTTTATTGGGTAGGGGACATAACTACCTCTGAGTTTAGTAAATCTGTAATATTTCTTATATCAATAAAGAATTCATATTCATGCTGATAATGTTTCTTTCTATTCCATTACCTTGAAAAAATATTTATGTAAAAGTAAAAAATGCACATATTAGAAAGAACTTATTACCATCAAATAAAAGCTGCTGTTGTTATGTGCCATCGAGTCACTTGCAACTCAGCAACCCTAAGTACAATAGCTCTGAACCCTGCCCTATCTTGAGCCACTTTTATTGTCTCCAACAAACCTAACCCCAAGACCCCAGTCACTGTGTCAATCAATCCCATCCAGGGTCTTCTTTTCCTGCACTGTCCCTCCACCTTTCCAAGCATGATGTTCTTCTCCAAGGACTGGTCCCTCCTGGCAACAAACCCTAAGTATGTAAGACACAGCTTCAAAACCCTTGCCTCCAAAGAGAAACTTAGTTTCACCCTCTCCAGAACAGACCTGTTTATTCTCTGGCAGTCCAAGGTACGTTCAACACTCTTCTCCAGCACTACAACCCATAGGCCGTGATCCTTCTATCATCCATAGTTATTGTCTCTGATGCATACCAAGTAATTGTGAAGATCAAGGCCTGGCTCAGGCACACCTTAGTCTCCAGACTGACATCGTTGCTCTTCAGTACTCTAGAGTGGTCTCTGACAGGAGATTTTCCCAGTGCAATTCATTTTTTGATTTGCAGCGTGCTGTTACCAAGAGTGTTGGCTGTGGAACCAAGCAAGTTGAAATAATCAACAACCTCAATTTCTTCTCTATCCATCATGAAGCTGCTGAGAAACCAAATATTAATGGTTATCAAGGATGGGTTGGAGAAGGGGAAATAGGAAAATGGCTGCTTAGGAGGCATGTAGTTTATGTTAATGATAGAACAACTCAGGAAGGACAATGAAAAATAATTGTTGAATTGTATGAAGAGTCTAATCAATGTTACTGAATTTCATATGTAGGCATTGTAAAACTGGGAGATAGTTTGGTATGTATATTTTCACCACAATAAAAAAAAAATGGGACTAAAACCAAGGACTATAAACTTCATTAGGGGAAAAGCTTGGAAGAACTCTAGAAGTCCTAATCTACAACATGAAGTCTTCCAAGCATCCTGAAAAAACCTACAACCAGGAGAGGGAAAAATAGATGAACGGGACTTTATACGAATCAAATCCCTATGCACATCCAAAAACTTTTCCAACAGGGGAAAAAAGGGAAGGCACATAATCAATAGACAATATGGCCACAAACAAAACCAGTGACCTAGCATTTTACTAAATTGAAGAAACATGGTGTCAGTATTAAAACTCAATTCAAAATACAACCTAGACAGTGCTCCTGCAGATTTGTCATGATACACTGTCATGAGAACTTGTTTGTAATTATCAGTCTATAAGATCTGCATGCCAATTCTTGTCTTTTAAAATAGCTCTTTATTTCCTGTTGATAGCATGTTTGAAGATTTGGATTCCTCCCTGCCTTTCCAGAGGTCCTTTACCCCATTCTCTCTTTTTCTTTTTCATTTCACCCCATCTGTGTGGCTTACTTTAAGTAAATGTTACACTAGCAATGCCTCTGTCTTATTACTTCAATAAAACTTTTTCACTTGTTTTGCTAAAAAAAAAAATCCTTTCATCACCATTAGTTCTTGATTCTATGCCTCTTCCTGAGATGTTTTAATGTAGATCAGTTCTTTTTAGAACAATTGTTTTGGGATTCTGTATCCTTTCCACCTTCTTTTGAAGTTTCTGTCATCACTGAAGATTTTGCCCATTCTTTGGTATTACACCTCAAGACTTAAGGTACAATTTGCTTTTCAATTCCTTGTGCTTGAGAAATAGTGAACACATCCTTCTACTTTCATTTTCTAACTCCAGTTCTTTGCACATTTTATTGTAATAATTTCCTTTGTCTTCTCACGTTTTCGAAGGAGGAGTGGCATCCACTTCCTAAACAACATGCCTCTGGAAACTATGAACGTAGAGAAACGACAATAGTTGTAGACCAAGGTTCAGGTCTTTTGTTCATAGGGTTGCTTGTTATGTTCAACTCAACAGCAATTAACAATAACAACAACTTCTCAAGTTACCCTTTAAGATTTGTCTGTTGTTTTTACTTCCGCATTTTTTTCTCTTTTGCTTTGGCCTCCCTACATTCTAGTGCAAATTTCAGAATCTCTTCTAACAATCATTTTTAACTTTTCTTTCTCCTCTCTTTGTAATGATTTTTTTGCTTTCTTCATATACCAGAAAGATACTGAGCTGTGTTTTATTGACTATGCAAAGAAATTGTATGAATCATAACAAATTATGGCTAATTTTAAGAAGAACGGGAATCCTGGAACACTTAACTGTATCCATCAGAATGTAGACCAAGAGGCTATTGTCTGAACACAGCAAGGGAACGCTGCATGCTTTATAGTCAGGAAAGTTGTGCATAAGGGCTGTATCCTTTCTCCACATCTACTCATTCCATATACTGAGTAAATCATTTGAGAAGCTATTTTATGGGAGGAAGAATGTCGAATCAGGGTTAGAGGAAGACTCATCAACAACTTGCATGATGCAGATGACACAACCTTGCTTGCAGAAAGTGAAGAGATTATGAACATGCTGCAGAAAATCAAAGAATACAGCCTTCAAAAAATATTCAATAAAGAGATAATCTTCAATATGGATTACCTCTCAACATGAAGAATACAAAAATCGTCACCACTGAACCAATAAATGGGGAAAATACTAAAGTCATCAACCACTTCATTTCTCTTGGATCCACAATGGTATCAGTTTTGTAACAGCAATCAAAATATCAAAAGGCATATTGCATTGGGAATATGTCATCAAGGGCCTCTCCAAAGTGCTAAATAGCAAGAATTTCAGTTTAAAGACTAAGTTACAAAA
>NW_006400603.1:2999-4439 GCF_000299155.1 Elephantulus edwardii | reverse complement strand
AATAGCAAGAAGTTGGAAACAACCTAAATGCCCATCAACAAATGAATGGCTAGAGAAGCTCTAGTATATTCACACAATGGAGTACTATGCTGCATTGAAAAACAAGGAACTCATGTAATATTACTCAAAATGGGTGACCCTGCAGGACATTATGCTGAGTGAAGTATCTCAGTCACAAAAGGACAAATATTGCATGGTTCCACTGTTATAAAACAGGACTGACATCAGGGTTGGGGGGAGACTGAGAAAGATGGGTTCAGTAAGGTATACTGCACTGAAACAGATGAGAGAGGAAACTGTTTAAAAGGGATATGTTATTAGGTATTATTGTCATGACATGAGTCCAGAGCGAAGACTGAGTAGTGGAGTGGACCTGGGGGGAGGGATTATAAAACAATGAAAGAATTTTTCTTTTACTTTTCCAAGACGGTAGTGTACTGGAGGGGAGGGTTGGCAGGGGAGAAAAGTGCAACAATTAATAAATGAAAATCCAAAGTCTCTGTAAATTTTCCTTGAAATTAATAATTTTGTTTTAAAAAAGAGCCAGTTTTAAAGATTCCAACACTTGGTTTCCTTCAACAAATTTTGACTTAATATCAACATTTGTCACTGAGCATGGCAACACTGTTGACCTCATGGAATTTCGTTTCACATATGAAAAGTTCACAGGTGAGTTTTCATTTCAGAAGAGGATACATGCACCTAACTGCATTGCAGCTTTTCATGTCACTGCAACTAGAGCCCCTTAGCTCCTCTCCCATTTGTAGCTCCATCACCTCTGACAGTTTCACTTGAGAAGCCACTTGATATCCCGCTACAGGGTGGCTCAAGTGAGCAAAAGTAGGGGGAAATGCTGAGCAGATTTTTGACTCAACTGCAATGAGTGGTATTTTTTGAGCCCTACTTAGCTACATCATGCTAGGTTAGTCTTATTTCCAAGGAGTGTAGGTGGTGCAGTTGTTAAGAAATTCAGCAGCTAGCAAAAACCCTGACAATTTGAATCCCCCAGCTGTGTTACAGGAGAAAGATGAGACAGTCCGCTCCTGTACAATTTTGGGAGCACTATGGGCTGCCCTATGGGGTCTTTATGAGATTCAAATTGATCTGACAGCAGTGTATTTGGTCTGGTTTGCAGCGGCTCTCCACTGTACCCAACTATGCCCAGTTGATGTGTATACTTCCAGAGTGGGCAGGTATGACCATAACAAATAAAACTCACTCTGATTATCCAGGTCTGTAATATGCAAACAAATTTCATTTTAACAAAATTCTCATTAATATGAAAATATTCTTTATAATGCAAAAAAAATCATTCTTGAAAAATTGTTAACCATTTAATAAAATATCTTTGTGAATATACATATAAAACTCATTATCTGGCAAGGCATCCAGGATGGGGCTCCAGTGCTGGCTTCTCCTTTGGAAGCCTTGAACGTGCTC
>NW_006400603.1:0-2174 GCF_000299155.1 Elephantulus edwardii | reverse complement strand
CCACTCCAAAGTACTGAAGAGCAAAGATGTCTGTTTGAAGACTATGGTGCACTTGATCCTAACAACCTTTTCAATTCTTACTATAAAGCTAAAAGTTGGACAGTGAATAAAGATGGCAGAAAAATCGCTGATGCCTTTGGTTTGTGGTATTGGAGAAGAGTGCTGAATATATCATGAACTGCTGAAGAACAGACATATCTTAGTGAAAGTACAACCACAGTGTTCTTGAAGCAAAGATGGTGAAGCTTCATCTCACATATTTTAGGTATTTTGTTAGGAGACGCTATTCCCTGGAAAGAGATGTCATGCTTGGAAAGGTAGACAGTCAGCAAAAGAAAAGACGACCCTCAGCAAGATGGATTGATACAGTGACTGTAGCAGTAAGTTCAAGTATGTCATAGATGTTAACGATGGCAGGATAGGGCAGGGTTCAGATCTGTTGTGCATAGGGTCACTATGAGTCATACACATCTTGATAGTGAGGGGACAGCATAAACCCCATTTTGAGTCTGGTGCCCACCCGAAGCCTGACTCAAACCCAACCTTGAAAATAACTCATTAATTCCAAAGGCAAAAGCAGGCTTTAAAAATTCTTAGCTTAGGAAGGGTAGAGCAAACACTCATCTGTCCTTGCAAAGTTTAAAATTAACTTGCCCTACGTAACTCAAAGCAAAAACAGACAAAGTGTGGATGTGACCCACAGAGGGCAAAGGTGGACAAAGTAGCCAATCTACCAAAAGCTAACCCACCATGACTGATCCCCCTGCCCACCAACCATGTTCCCAATCTCCCCACCCCGGACAGAAGCACCCTGGATGGCCTTAAAAACAATCGTACACGGGGGACTCAGGGCTCTCTCTCACTCGCCATCTTTCCACTGAGGGCGGGAGCCTCTGCATGCCAGAAACTATTCTGCAGCACAAACCGCCCTTTGTTGCATATGTGAGTTGGTCCTTTCAGGCAGTGCTTCATGAGCATAACAATAGCACATAACAACAATTGTTATCCAGATACCGGGTCATCTGGGTTATTTGGAAACCAACAAGCCAATTCTATTTCTCTGTTTAAATTTATAAAATAGTGTATGTACTTATTGAAACAAAGAAATAGAATTGGTTTGTTGGTTTCCAGATAACCCAGTACCTGTATAATTATAATCTAGAGATTGTCTAATCAGCAGCTACAAAAGCAAATGAATCCAGGTAACTACGTCAGATGTTTGGGAAAGTTGCCTATAGCACATTCAAGTGTTTCCCCCTAAGGGCATTATGCAGATGATAAAACTTAGTTCACCACTAGTGAGGCTCACTTAAAGTGCTTGCCTGAGATGATCAAGGACTACAGCCTTCAAATAGGGATTAAAGCTGTAAGCAAACCAGCATAAAATAAAAATTTTATTTAAATAAAAAATCAAACAAAAAAAGGAATACAAAATACTGTATATTTAGTATACACTGTTATGAGTAGATTAGGTAGATCCCTGATTTCTTTTTGTATTTAACCAACACAAATTAAAAAAAAAAAAAGACCACACCACCAAACCAATAGGAAGTATCATGATAAACAGAGAAAAGATAAGTTGCCAAAAATGTCATCTTACTTAGATCCATAATCGAAACCCTTTTTACCAGTGGTCAAGAAATCAAGAGATGGGTCGCATTAAGAAAATCTGTCAGAGCAATGATGTCAGTTTAAAGACTGAGGTTCATCGGATCCAAGCCACAGTCTTCTCCATTGATTGCTATGCATTTGAAAGTTGGACAATGACGAAGAATGACAGAAGAATTGATGCCTTTGTGTTGTGGTGGCGAAGAAGAATACTGAACATCCCATAGATTGCCACAGAGAATAGGTGGGTCTGGAAAAAGTGAAACCAGGGTTTTCTTTGAAGGCAAGGATGGCAAGGTTTCCTCTCACGTTGTTAGGAGGGGCCAGTCCTTGGAAAAAGGACATGATGCTTGGAAAAGTGGAGGGTCAGTATAAGAGAGGAAGACCCAACAAGATGGACAGACACAGTAACTAACAATGGGATGAAATGTTAGAGATGGTGAGGATGGCCCAGAATAAGGTAGAGTCACTGTAAGTTATAGTCAACTCGATGGCATATAACCAACCTAAAACTCTGGAAAATTCCCATATTACTAATCTATAAATATGTTGTTGTTGTTGTTGTT
>NW_006400602.1:14048-18663 GCF_000299155.1 Elephantulus edwardii | reverse complement strand
ACTGGGAATATACCCTGAAGAGACCATAGCTGACATCCAAGCAGATATATGCACACCCATGTTTATTTCAGCTTTGTTCACAATAGCAAGGAGAAAATGGCAATACTACCAAAAGCAATTTACACATTAAATGCAATCCCAATACAAATACCAACCCCATTCTTCAACGAGATGGAAAAGGCAATCTCCAATTTCGTATGCTATGAGTCATTATTGACTCAACAACACCTAGCAATAACAACAACAAAATATAAAAAAACTATAAGAGACCTAATTAGATGGAAAAATATTATCTGTTCATAAATAGGAAGACTTGGCAAAATGTAAATGACAGCCCTCTGCAAAGCAATCTATAGATTCAGTATAATCCCAATATAAGTACCAACCTCACTCTTCAGAAGCTAGAAATGCCAATTTCCAATTACATTTGGAAAGAAAAGAGACCTTGAAAAAGCAACACTCTTCTTAAAAGTATAAACAAAGGAGAAGGCATCATATTCCCTGATCTCAAAACCTAAAACACAGCTATAATAATAAAAATAGCACGGTATTGGTACAGTGACAGGCACATAGTCCAATGGAATAGACTGGAGAACCCAGAAATCAATCCATCTCACTATAGTCACATTATATTCAGCAAGGAAACAAAACTCATTAAATGTACATACAAATGAGAGTCTCTTCTGCAAATGGCATTGGAAAAACTGAGCATCTACCTGTAGAACTTTAAAATAAGATCCACCTCTGAAACATACTTAAAAACTAATTCAAAGTGGATCAGAGATCTAAGGGTAAAACAAAAAACTGTAAGACTTTCAGAGAAAACAATAGGAAAAAAATTAGAGGTCTTAGTCTATGGTATGAATAGGCTTGCAAACAGCCCAGAAGAGGGAAAATCAATGAATGGAACATTCTAAAGATCAAATCCCTGTGTGCATCATGAAGTTTTGACTTTATGATGTGAAAATAAAGTCCACAGACTAGGAAAAAAATATTTGGCAATTACATTTCAGAAAAGGAACTCTGAACTAATATTTACAGATTACTACAGTGCTTTCACAAGAAAAATACTGATAACCCAATTAAAAAATGAGCAAAATAAATGAAAATCTCTTCACTGAGGAAGATATCAAGATGGCCAACAAATACACATGAAAATGTTCAAAATTACTAGCTATCAGAGATATGCAAATCAAAACAACAATAAGTACCATCTCACCCCAGAAGCAATAGCAACGTTTAAGAGGAAGCAAATAATAAATGTTGGCAAAGATGTGGAGCGATTAGAACTCTCACTGGAACACTGATGGTGGGACTGTAAAATGGTACAGTCACCATGGAAAGTAGTCTGTCATTTCTTCAAAAATATTAATATAAGAATCCTCTGTAAGCTAGCTATTCCACTACTGGGAATATACCCCAAGGAAATCAGATCTGAGGCACAAACAGAAATACATGCACCTGTATTCATCACAGCATTACTCACCATGACAAAAAAAACCAAAAACCAAAAAAAAATAGAATCAGCCCAAATGCCCATCAATAAACAAATGGACAAATTGTAGTACATTCACACAATGGAATACTAAGCAGGACTAAAGAACAATGAAGAATTCATAAACTATTACACAAAATGTGAGGAACTAGAGGACATTTTGTGGAGCAAAAGAACTCTATCATAAAAGGACAGGTGCAGCATAAGACCAATGCTCTGATACTAGAAGGCTAACTGAGGGTTAGGGTTGGGGATGGAGAGAACAGAAATGGAATACACAGACAGTAAACACTGTAAAGTGTCAGAACAAGGGGGGCTCAACCTGAGAGGAATTGGCAAAATGACAATACAGCCATTGCAATTGGCAAATAGAACAAGATATTTACGGTTGTTCAAAAGGGGAGAAGCGGGAAAGCAGGTCAGAAAAAGGGTGGGGAAATCACGAGGGCAGTAGAGATTAGTGGATGGACAGGAAGGATGAAGAAAGAGGCAACGTGCAATGGGAACTTGATAATATAGGGTGATGCAAGGCATGGTTCGACCGTAATGAATTATATAAAACACAATGTTTATGAACAATTGCATAAAACACAGCGTACATGAATGAAACCCAATGTATTTGAATGAATGTATGAAAAGCAATGAAAAAAATAATACAAAAACCAAATAAGATGAAGTCTTCCCAGAGAGGATACTGTATAGCATGGAGTAAGACAATTTTGCTCTGCCTCACTTTCCTTCTCCAGTGCCTTTCTGATAAATCCTCTGCTTTCATGTTAAAGGGTCTCCTTCAAGCATAAATGGTATCATTTCCTGGTTTACAACCTCCTTGGACTCCACATCTCCTCCTTGAATAAGCTCATCCTTTTAGGAGTACCAAGAGCTGGCTTAACTTCCCTCTCAGGTTTGTGTGTGCTGCTTCCAAGCTCAGACCATGCACACTGGCCACAAGTCATTCTCTCTTCAGTCTGAACCACTACCTCGCTTGTTAACTTTTCTAAGATAATTCATCCTATAAAACACAACTTACCTTCTCTTAGTCTGAAAACATTGTTATTGTTGTGTATTGTTGAATAGGAACTGCTCATTTAGGACCCATCAGCACATTTTTAGCAAATCACATGGCAATACATTATACTGCCCATCTTCCTCCTTCAGAACAGCTTGTGGGTTTAGACTGTGCACTTTTGGGTTTGCAATAGTACTCCTCACAACTAAGCAACCAGAGTAGTCAAATCATTTTCATAGTGAGAGAAAATTTTGCTCTTACATGAAAGTAGCAATTGAGGAAAGTTACTGAGTAAGCACTGAAAAAATTCATCAAGCTCACTTAACGGCAAGTCCTTCACTTGATTCACTAATTTATTTAATACCTACTGATGCTATATGCTATATGCATGCTATATGACTGGGGTACACCCTACTTTGTCATTAATGGCAAAGCAGGAAAAATCCTTACAACCATGAAGCATAAGTTCCAAATCTGGTGAAGGAGCCACAACACATAAACATGTGAATGACTGTTTTGCTAATCAGTAAAATAAGGTATGTAGGAAACACAAAATAAGAAAGATGGTTAGTAACTGATGGCACAGAGTGGTGGCTTTATTTTAAGCTGGTGAAAAAGGTGATCTCTTTCTCAAGGTGACTTTGGGTAGATATATGAAAAAGTTGTTAGGTGTCATAAAGTTGAATATGACTTATGACACTATGAGCAAAAGATCTGAACTCTGCCCTATCTTGTGTCATCTTCAAACTTTCTGACACACTCGAGCCCACTGCAGGAGTCATATGTCAATCCATCATGTTGAGGGTCTTCCTTTCTTTCACCAACCCTGCACCTTTCCAAGCATGGTGGCCCTTTCCAAGGAATACCCTCTACTAACAAGATGCTATTGTTTCTCTAAGTTCATAGAGTTTCCAGAGACATGCTGTTTAGGAAGTGGATGCCAGCTCCTGCTAAACGATAGTTATAGAAAAGCTTCAGGTCTTTTGTTCCTAGGGTTGTTATGAGTCGTGCTCAACTCAACGGCAATCAATAACAACAACAATACACTCATAGTATGTGAGATGAATCTCTATCATCTTTCCCTCCAAGGAGCACACTTACTGCACTTTAGTGGTAAAGAGTAGTGCTGCCAACGCCAAAGTGTAAGTTTCAAGTCCACTCTACTCCATGAGATAGGCAATTTTCTCTCATGCAGTTTACTGACCTGAATAAGAGAGGGAAGAAAAAAAAATCTTGGCAAGGGTCCCAGCAGAAGGAGCTTACAAGCTTTCCATCAGGGGACCCTGGACAGATTCCAGAAGCATCTAAGAGTAGCTGAGGCAGAGAAGGAAAAGTAGGTGAAGTGAGAGAAGAGCCAGAGGCCAGATGATATAGGGTCTTTAACATCATATTCAAAAGTGATGGCAATGTCTTTTGATTCTACCAAAGTGAAACAGGAAGTGACTGGCAATTTAAATGAGAAAAATGATAAACCAAAATCAAACCTAGTGTCCCTAAATGGATTCTGACTCACAGCAACTCCCTAAAAGAGAATATAGTAGTAGTTCATAGGAGTAGTCTAAGGCCATTAATATTTTTTACTATTAATTTATTTATAAAATGCAAATATTTTTTCACAGCATATTTTTCCAATTTCCCTCATCACCCCCCCACCCAACAAATTATACAACCCCATGATTAATCCACCCTCCTCCTCATATCCTCATTCCTCTGCTTCCATCTTCCCCATCCTTGGATCTTCATACTAATTCTACAATAATGGTTTTAAAAAGTATTTGTCATTTGTAGGAATAAGTTAATTCACTCAGCATAATGCCTTCCAGGACTTTCTGTGTTAGGTAATAACTTACAAAGTCATTGCACCTATGTGCTGCATAGTTTTCCATTGTACCAATGTACCATAATTTCTCATTAAAGTCAATTGTAGTTGGACAATTAGCCTGTTTCCATGTTCTTGCAATGGTGAATAATGCAGCTATGAACATTGGTGTACAAATCTGTCTGTGCCTCAGTTCTCATTTTCTCAGGGTCTTGGCTCCATAGTCAACAGTCTTGGCACCAGCAGCCAGGAAACTAAAAGGCACATTGCCATGGGAAAGTCTGCTGTTAGG
>NW_006400602.1:12577-13593 GCF_000299155.1 Elephantulus edwardii | reverse complement strand
CGACTCGACGGCACATAACAACAACAAACAACAACAACAACATATTCCAAGTGGAATAGCTGGGTCATATGAAATTTCTATTTTCAGCTCTTTGAGAAAGCACGAAACTGCCTTCCAGAATGGTTGTACCATTTTACAATCCCAGGAACAATGTATAAGAGTTCCTATCTCACCACATCCTCTCCACCATTTATTACTTGCTGTGCTGTTAAACTTTGCCACTGTTACTGGAGTGAGATAGTATCTCATTGTGGTTTTCGATTTGCATTTCTTATTGCCAGTGATTTGGAGCATTTCTTCATGTGTCTGTTTTAAGGAAATGAACCTTTACAGAAGCAAGCTGCCTCAACTTTGTCCCATAGAGCTCCTGATGGTTGAAACCATTAATCTTTCTCTTTGCAGTTTAGTGATTTAAACACTGTACCACCAAGATACTAGGGGAATGATTGCTGTTGATAGGTACTACCAAGTTGACTATACTGATAAAAACCCTATGAACAAAAGAACTGAACCTTGTCCTATCCTGTACCATCTTCACACTCTAATATGCTTCAGGCAACAGTGACAATCACTGTGTCAATCTCTCTTGTTAAAATCTTGCTCTCTATTGTGATCAAAGCCACGATAAACATGGATATGCATATATCTGCTTGGATGTCAGTTATGGTCTCCTTGGGGTATATTCCCAGTAGTGGAATTGCTGGGTCGAGTGGTATCTCTATTCGCAATTTTTTGAGAAAGCACCATACTGCCTTCCATAGTGGTTGCACCATTTTACACTTCCACCAACAGTAAATAAAGGTTCCAGTCTCTCCACAGCCTCGCCAGCATTTGTTGCTTGCTGTTCTGTTAAATTTTGCAAATCGGACTGGGATGAGATGATATCTCATAGTTGTTTTGATTTGCATCTATCTTAGACCTAGGGATTTTGAACATTTCTTCATGTGCTTGTTAGCCATCTAAATGTCTTCTTTGGTGAAGTATCTATCTGTTCATATCCTGTGCCCATTTTTCTA
>NW_006400602.1:8355-11410 GCF_000299155.1 Elephantulus edwardii | reverse complement strand
TACCTTTTATTCCCTTCTCTTGTCTTATTGCTATCACTAAGACTTCTAATACAATATTGAATAAGAGAGGTGATAGTGGGCATCCTTGCCTAGTCCCTATTCTTAAAGGGAGTGCCTTTAACCTCTCTTCATTAAGAACAATGATGGCTCTCAGGTTTGCATAAATTCTTTTTACTATGTTGAAGAAATTGCCCTCTAATCCTATTTTGTTGAGTGTTTTAATCAGGAAACGGTGTTGGATTTTATCAAAGGCCTTTTCTGCATCAATTGATAGGATCATGTGGTTCTTGTTCTTTGCTTTGTTAATGTAATGAATTACATTAATTGTTTTCCTATGTTGAACCATCCTTGCACACCTGTTATGAAGCCCACTTGGTCATGGTGAATTATTTCTTTGATGTATCGTTGGATTCTATTGGCCAGTATTTTTTTTAGGATGTTTGCATCTATGTTCATGAGGGATATTGGCCTATGGCTTTGTTCACAATAGCAAGGAGTTGGAAACAACCTAAGTGCCAATCAACAAACAAATGGATAGAGAAGCTGTGGTATATTCACACAATGGAGTCCTATGCTGCATTGAAAAACAAGGAACTCATGCAATATTATTAAAAATGGGTGACCCTGGAGGACATTATGCTGAGTGAAATATCTAAGTCACAAAAGGACAAATACTGCATGGTTCCACAGTTGTAAAGCAGGACTGACCTTGAGGTTAGGAGGAGACAGAGAAGGATGGGTTCAATAATGTATACTGCATTGAAACAGATGAGGGAGAAAACTGTTTAAGAGGGAGAATTATTAGGGATTTTTTTGTCATAACAGGAGTCCAGAGTGAAGGCTGTATAGTGGAGTGGACTTGGGGGAAGGGATTGTAAAACAATGGAATAATTTTTCTTTTACTTTTCCAAGAGGGTAGTGTACTAGGGGGGAGGGTTCAGAGGGGAGAACAGTGCAACAATGAATGAATGGAAATAAATAAATAAAACCTTGCTCTCTTTCTCTGATTCTCTACCTTTCTCAACATGATGGTGTTTTTTTTTCTAATAAATAGCCTCTTCTGACAACATGCCCAAAGTGTGCTAGAAGATGGTTCAACAACCTTGTCTCTAAGCAGAATACTGGTTGCACTTCCTCCAAGACAGACTTGCTTGTTCTATGGGATGTCCATGGGATAGTCAATATTATTTTACAACAATACAATTCAAAGCAACTTACTTTTCTTCTGTCATACTATTCATTGGTCAACTTGCATATCATAAGAAGTGATTAAAAAGACTATGGCTTGGATCAGGTACACCTTAGTCTTCAAACTGCTTCTTCATTACTACTGTTCTTCAGCTCTTTTAGGAGCTTTCTGACAGAAGATTTTTCTCAATGTAACACACTTTTTACTTTCTTAACTATTGTTACAATGAGTATTGACTGTGGATCCAAGTAATATGAAGTTGTTGACAAGTCTAATCTTTTCTACAGCTATCTTGATGTTGTCTTTTGGTCTAGTGTTGAGGATTTCTACTTTCTTTATAAAAAGATGTCATTAATATCAAAGGCTATAATAGTCTTTGGTGTTCTGCAGTAAGAGCTTCAAATATTCTTAATTTTCTATAAACAAGGTTGTGTCATCTGCATAATAGAAGTTGCTGATGATTCTTCCTCCAATCCCGATACCATATTTCTCTTCATATAGTCCAGCTTCTCAAATGGTCTGTTCAGCATATGAATTGAATATGTATGTGAAAAGGATACACCACAGTGCACATCCCTCCAGATTTTAAACCTTGTGGCGTTCCCTTGCTCTGTTCAGAAAATAGGTTCTTGATCTATGTGTAGATTTCACATTAGCACAATTTAGTGTTCTGGGATTCACATTTTGTCAATATTAACCATTATTTATTATGATTATATAAATGCCTTTGTATAGTTACTAAAATACAATTTTAATTGTGGATTTAAATAGTCCAGAGAAAATACTTTAATTCAAACATGTATTTTTTATATTTTGAGTTTGTGATAAGGAATTTATTTGAACCTCAAAACTCTTTCTGGTGGACTAATGGTAAGAAGCTGCAATCTCAGAAGCATGTGGTTTGAATCCACCAGCTGCCCCATGGGAGAAGGATGGGCAATCTCCTCCCACGCAGTTCTCTGCCTCTGAAAATTCCCTGGAGGTTCAACTATGGTTTGGTTCCAACTTGATGGCATGTAAAGACAAAAATAATGAAATTTAAACTGATGAGGGGGAGAAAAGTTTAATAGCAATATATTTTAGGGTATTATGATTATCGTAAGAGTCCAGAATGAAGGTTGCAGAGTGGAGTATACTCGGGGTGGAGGTAGCGGGGGGTGCAGGGGGATTGTATATCAATGAAGGTATTTTTCTTTTACTTTTCAAAGAGAAGAGTGGACTGGGGCTAGGGGTGGGGTAGGCAGGGAGAAAAGTGCAACAATGAATGAATGGAAATATAAAAATCTCTGTAAATGATCATTGAAATTATTAAAAAAATTTAAAAAGTCATGAAGTACTTAGCAAATTTGTTTTTAAATTGTGATTTGCATGGAAGTTTATGGAATAAATTAATTATTCAATCATTCATATACATTCTATTCTGTAACATTAATTTTGGTATCATAATGTAATCACATTTTCCACTTCCTCCTTATAATTCTAGTTTCCACTAATCTGACTGTACTTCTGTGTCTCCCCTTTCTTTTGTGATCTTGTGCTGATCATCCTCTGTGTGCCTTTCTCTTCAGTTATCTTAATATGTGCCTAATTTCTAATTTTTATTTCCTGTGCCCTCCCTATTCATCCTTGGTAACTACACAAGAATGATTCTATTTGTATAGAAACTTTTTTTTATTATTGGATTTTATTAGTTTTAATGAACATTTACAGAGATTTGGGGTTTTCATTCATTCATTGTTGCACTGTTTTCTCCACCCTCCTCCCCAGTTCGTTCTTCTTTCCACCCCCGCCCCAATGTCTGTTGTAATTGTCCAATTGCCACAGTGCTTGTCAAAGCCAGTTCTGATTAATCTCCTTTGTCAGTGT
>NW_006400602.1:3993-7161 GCF_000299155.1 Elephantulus edwardii | reverse complement strand
TCAAATACTGTCCACCAGGGGTAACCATTATCACATTTGATACATCTGTGTCACAGTGTTTAGCATCACAGCAACCACGACTTACCTCTTTACAGCAAATTGACAGACTATAACACTTAGAAGAATGTTTGACCAAAAACAACTAAAGCCAGGCCTGAGGGTTGCAGGGCCCAAATGCATTTTTATATAGGAAGCCAAATAAAGTCAACTTACAACCAATAGCAAGTACACATTCCACCCTAATCCTCAGCAGAACCAGAAAACAAACCTCTGCAGAATCAGGCTGCTCCAGATGACTTCCAACCTGGATTCTCCTGGTACCAAAAGTGTTGATTGTCTATTGAAGCAAAACTAAACCATTGACAACTTCAATCACTTCTCTATCATGATGTTGTCTTTTGGTCCTGTGATAAAGACCTTTATTTTTTGATGTTAAGTTGTAATCCATATCAAAGACTGCATGCTGTCTGTGATCATCTACAGGAAACATCTCAAGTCCTCTTCACTTTCAGCAAGCAACAATTGTGTAATCTGAATAATGTAGGTTGTTTTTATGAGTCCTCCTTGATCCCAATGCCACATTCCTCTTCAGGAAAAATGGTCCAGCTTCATGGATTACTTTCTAAGCATATAGACTGAATAAATATGGAGAAAGGACATATCTCTGATCTGCATCTTTTCATATTTTAAACCATTGTTCTATTTAAAAAATAGCTTGATGTATAGGTTTCACAACAGCATGGTTAAGTCATCTGGGATTCATATTTTGTCACTGTTATCCATGATTTGTTATGACTCACACTCTCAAATGCTTTTGCATATTCAATAAAATACAAACAGACATGCTTCTGTTATTCTCTGCTTAGAGCCAGGATCCATCTGACGTTTGCAATAATATCCTTGCTAATAGTGGTCTTTTCTGTATCAATATCCCTCATGGATATAGATGCAGGAAATTCTCAACACTCAGCAATTTCATCTTCACTGCTAGCTCCACATCCTCAAACCAAACATCACAGTTCAAGTCTAGGTAGCAACACAATTGTATATTTTGATACACTCTTTTCTGCTTTTTTTTCACACACTGGGATCCCAAGAAATGCCTTTAATGAATATAAAATATTGTTACTATTGGAATTTGTATTATTTAATCACTTCCGATATCATCATGTGCATTATCTTCATTATTTTTACTTTGTAAGAGTGAGACTACAATGAAATCCCTTAAGGATAAATCTGACTTCAAATCTCACAATGAGAAAACACAAATTTCTTAAAAATGTTTATTTTTTTTGCTGTTATCCAGAAAGGATCCCAGTTATTAAAGGCCAACACATTAGTTTCCTATGTTGTTGTTGTTGTTGTTAAGTGCCGTTGAGTCGTAGACGACTCATAGTGACCCTATGAACGAACGTCCTGAGCACTGTTCGTACATAGAGTTTCCGGAGGCAAGCCATTTTGGAAGTGGATGCCGCTCCTGCTTCCAGGCTTGTTTTAGTCGGGAAGCTCCAGCCAACACTGTCCACCCTGGGTAACCATTACCACTACTGGCACATCACCATCACAGTCTTCAGCATCATAGCAACCACGTGTTACCTCTGTACAGCAATGCACAGACCAGTGCTATACCACCTAGAAGAAGCTATAGTTTCCTATAGCTTATGTAATAAATTATCATAATCTAGGTGGCTTAAAACATCTTAATTTATTATCCCATTTTTCTAGACTGTAAAAGTTTCAACTCATTTTCATTAAGCCCAAATTTAAGTCAACAGAATTTAAGAGAGGACCTTCCTTTGCATCTTTCAGCACCTGGTGATTTCCAGGATTCTTAGCCTTTGGTCATATTACTTCAATCTTGAAGAACAATAACTTCAAATCTGTTCTCCATCTCCTCAGCACTTCTTTGGGTCTATTTCCTTATCTCTTTCACATTGTTGTTGAGTCAGTTTCAGTTCATAGATGACTGTCCATTGAATTCCCAAGTCTATAAATTTTACAGAAGGAGATGCTTATTCTGTGGAGTTGCTGGTGGATTCAAATTGCTAGAAAGAAGTGGCCTTTGAGTTATCTGTGACACTCCTACAGAGTAAACCACCAGAAAAACCTAATCTCCTTACTCTCATTTTTCTTTAACTCAAAGCTACATGAGTCTTTGCTATAAATCTTTTTATTTTTAAGACTTTTTTTTTCCTTTTAATGCTTGAGGCTCTTATGGCTTTCTTTCCAACCCAAGTGAGTGTCAGCAGAGGGGACCTGCTAAATGAATTGGGGGACTTTGGCCCAGAGTCCATCAGCATTTGGGTGTGCCAGAATTGTAATACTGAAATGTCAGGCCACAACTGCAGGCTGAGGGCTGAGGGCTGAGGGCTGTGGCCCTCAGGCCTATTTATTGGTTTTGGTCAAACATTCTTCTAGGTCATATAGCCCTGGTCTGTCCACTTGCCATAAAGAGGTAACTCATGGTTGCTGTGATGTTGAACACTATGACACTGATGTGTCAGACATGATTATGGTTACACATGGTGGACAGTGTTTGGTGGAGCTTCCCAATTAAAACAAGCTTTGAAGCAGGAGTGGACTCCACTTCCTAAATAGCTTGCCTCCGGAAACCCTATAAACCTAGAGAAAGGATGAATGTTACTCAAGTGTTCAGGTCTTTCATTCATAGAGTCCTTATGAGTCGCCTACGACTCGACGGCATGTAACAACAAGATTTTTCTTTCTAATTTTTGTATTGGTTGCATACAATGAATCATATACATTGTGTTTCATGCATGTACATTTATTTTATACACTGTGTTTTATATAATAATTCTTTTACATGTTGTTGTTATGTGCCATCAAGTCACTTGAGACTCATAGCGACCTTATGTACAACAGCCCTAAACCCTGCTCTGTCCTGTGCCAATCACACTGCCTCTGACACACCCATCCTGATTACCCCAGTCACTGAATCAATCCACCTCATAGACGGTCTTCCCCTACTGTGCTGTCTCACCACCCTCCCAAGCATGTTGTCCCTCTTCATGGAAATTTCCCTCCTTACAAAATGTCCAAAGTATGTCAGACGAAGCCCCAGAATCCTTGCTTCCAAGGAGCAGCCTGGTCTAACCCTCTCCAGGATGAATCTGTTTGTTTCCTTGGCAGTCTAGGGTACACTCAATA
>NW_006400602.1:0-1113 GCF_000299155.1 Elephantulus edwardii | reverse complement strand
TACATAGGGTTTTCAGAGGCCTGCTATTTCAGAAGTGAATGGCCAATCCTTCTTCCTAGTCTGTCTTAATATGAATGTTCAGGTTTAGAGAAGTATCTGACAGACAAGCAATTTATGGAGCAGTGACAGATAAATTCCTCTTTGTGGAGTTAACTATTAGTTACAATATTCATTACTATTGATCTTTGTCTATTAGGTTCAGTGGGGACTTGAAAAGGCTCATTTTTATAACAATTCACATGATTCTATTTAAGATAGTTTATTTAAAGATAACCCAGAATCATCTTGCTATTCTTAATTTTTTCACATTTTTAAAGATTAAGACCTAATAACTGGGTGGCCATTCTTTACTACAGTGAGTCAATGACATTTTTTATGAAGGATTACAATAACAGGAGAAGGATGACTTGAGCTCCTATTACATTTCAGGCATTGTACTAAGCAATGAAGATAGAACGTAATAACAAAGTATCTGTGCTCAGAAGTTCACATTTTATTGAGGAGAATAGATATAATCAATTACTTATGCAAACTGATACTGAATTATAATTTCAGCAAGAATGCCAAAACATACATGACTTTGTTGGGGAAGACTTAACCAGGAAAGTGATATCTGAGCTAATGTTTGAAGGTTAAATAAGCTTATCTAGGTGAGTAAAGGTAGACGTGGTGGCTTAGTTGTAAGGAGTTAGAAAGTCAACACAAAGGCATATGATTCAAATTCACCAGCTGCTCCACAAGAAAAAGATTGGCAATCTCCTCCCATGCTATTTACTGTCTCTGAACATCTTCTGGAGGGTTATCTAGGAGTTAGTTCCAACTCAATGGTACATGACAATAACAACAGTTGCATCAATGCACATAATACCTGTCAGAAGAAGAATAATGTGAACAGAAAGAATACTACAAGAAGTTGGTTTTAACAGTTTAGGGACTGGATTGTGGAATTATCTATTCAGCTCTGCTCCCAAGTCTTAGTGGGACTTTCTTTTTGTGGTCCCAAGATTCTTTCTCATGCTTGACCCTATCACTTTTTATTTTTTTTTTAAATTTTATTCATTTTAATGAACATTTACAGAGATTTTGGATTTTCATTCATTCATTCATTGTTGC
>NW_006400601.1:8398-18574 GCF_000299155.1 Elephantulus edwardii | reverse complement strand
CTGTCAGGGGCCTCTCCAAAGTACTGAAAAGCAATGATGTCAGCCTAGAGACTGAGATGCAGCTGATACAAGATAGTCATGGCACTTACTTGCTATACATCCAAGAGCTGGACAATAACTGAAGATTATAGAAAAAGGATCAATGCCTTTGAAATCTGGTACTGCGCTGAATAAGCAGTGGACTGCCAGGAGAACAAACAGGTCTGTCTAGGAGAGGGTGAAACCAAGCTGCTCCCTAGAGGCAAGGATTTTGAAGCTTTTTCTCACTATTTTGTGTATATGGCCAGGAGGGTCTAGTCCTTGGAGAGAGAAATCATGTTCCAAAGGGTGGAGGTACAGTGCAGGAAAGGAAGACCCAGGGTGAGATGGACTGACTCAGTGACTGAAGAAATGGGATTAGGTCTGTCAGAGACGATGAGACTGGCTCAGGATAGGGCAGGGTTCACAGCTAATAAACACAGGGTCATTATGAATCTCAGACAACTTGATGGCACATAACAACAACACCACATATTGGAATAAGGCAGATATCATTAGAATGACACAGGATAGGACAAGGTTCCAATCTGTTGTTCATGGAGTCACTCTGAGTGGTAGTCAACTCACCAGCACCTAACAATAACAATAATATAACAGTATATATAATAGTATATATATATCTAATATCTAATATATAATAGTAGCATCTTCATGCAAAAATGATACAAGTGATGAGTAATACTTTTTCCTTAGTGCTCTTAGAGCAGTGCCCTTTACTTGGTAAGTTCTTCACAAATGTGATCTATTGTCAGTGTTTTTATCCATGTGTTTTTTTTTTCTTCTGGGAACCAGAAAGGGGAAAATAGTTAACAAGAGTGGCATGGTCCCTGACCCTTGGAATGGAACAGCTAATCAAATTGATTTAATGCATACAAATAAGCATAAATGGGGGGTGGACAAGAAGGCTGGGGGCAGAGTAGGACAGGGGAAAGTCCAAAGGAAAGATCATCACTCAGACTACAGAGGCCAGGCTGGGACTAAAACATGAGTGGGTATGCTCATGTCTTGGAATTTATGTAAAAATATGTCACAGACAAGGCAGCTTACAACAGACATTTATTATCTCATAGTTCCAGAGATCACGAGTCTAAACTCAAGGTGTCAGTGGGGCCTCACTCTCTCCACAGTCTCGGAGGGTAAGTCGTCCCTGGCCTTTCCTAGTTTGTGGTGGCTGTCAGCATCCCTTGTGCCTGCATCCCCCCAGTCTCTGCTCCTTTCTTCACATGGCCTCCTCACCTTCTCTGTGCATCTTCTCTTCCATCTCTTATGAGGATGTTTGTCATTGGGTTTAGAGCCCACCCAGCCAAGTCAAGATGAGCTCATCTTGAAATCCTTAACCTAATAATATCTGCAAAGGCACATTTTCCAAATAAGATTATACCCACAAGTTCCAAGGATTAATATGTGAGCATGGTGTTTGAAGGGGCACCATTCAATCTACTACAGAGAAATCCTCTTGAAAATGGGAGTGAAACATGGTCCCCAATGATAGAAATTCATACAAAGTGCCATGCATAAAAAGGTTCGAGGAGTGAGGGGGGCTTTTCTGGCATGAGCAGAGTCTACATAGAGCACAGGAATCTGAGGCTCAAGATGGAACCAGGACTCAAACGTGGCACTGTGGTGCTGGCTCCAAAAATCAATAGGGAATCTCAGTCCAGACAGGTTATGAGAGAAAGGCTACAGCTAGACAAATATGTGAGTGTCAAGATTTCTCTGGACATTGATGCTGCTGGTTTAAGGATAACAGGTTATTTCTAGATGTCTTTGTTCACACCGAGAGAGAATGAATTTGGGCCTCTAAGTTTCCAAACAGTCTCAAATTTGTGACTGTGTCAGGGCTTGACAACAGGATTGTGGCAGCTCTGACCATCATTCATCCACCATTCCTTGAGCCTCCCACAGGACAGCTCTCTCCTCTGAATCCACCAGGTGCAAGCTCCTTGGGTATCACTAATACGTACTCTTGTATGCAACCACTCAGACCATTTCTTGACAAACGAGCATCAGTGTACACTACCCACTGCTGTCAAGTCAGTTAGAACTCAGAGTAGTCTCCATCAGGTTTCTAAAGTCTCTCAGTCTTTACAGAAGAAGACAACCCATCTTGCTTCCATAGGACAGCTGGTGGATTTGAACTGTTGGCCTTTTGGTTAGCAGGGCAACATGTACTGCACTATGCTACCAGAGCCCCATGTGTGCACTAGGCATAATATTTACTTATGAAATATATTCCACAATCAGTACTCTTAGTACCAGCAGCCAGAAAACCAAAAGATGAATTGCATTGGGAAAGTCTGCTGTCAGAGACCTTTCCAGAGTTGCTTTCCAGAGCAACTGTGTCAGTCTGGAGACTAATGTATGCCTGATCCAGACCATGGTCTTCACAATCACTTGTTATGCATCAGACAGCTAGACAATGACTAGGGATGATAGAAGGAGAACTAATGCCTTTGAGCTGTGGTGCTAGAGAAGAATATTGAATATACCATGGGCTGCTAGGAGAACAAACATGTTCATCCTGGAAAGGGTGAAACAAGGCTGCTTCTTGGAGACAAGGATTCTGAAGCTTTATCTGATGTACTCTCGGTATGTTTCAAGGAGGGACCAATCCTTAGAGAGGGACATCATGCTTGGGAGGGTGAATGGACAGTTCAAAAGAGGACGATCCTGGATGAGATAGATCGACTTAGTGACTGGGGTAATGGAGGTGGGTGTGTCAGAGACAAAAAGGTTGGCTCAGGATAGAGCAGAGTTCAGAACTGTTGTACATAGGGTTGCGATGAGTCGCAGGCAACTTGACAGCATGTAACAACAACATTCCTACATCGTTGTTAGCTAACATCAAATTGGCCCCTGACTTCTGGTGACCTCCTGCCTAGTCTATACCATCCTCATGAGCAGCTGCTCATCAGACCTTTGTCACTCACAGAGTTTTCATGATGTGATTTTTTGTAAGTAGATCTCCAGGCCTTTCTTCCTAGTCCATCTTACTCTAAGAGTTTCTAAAACCGATTCAGAACCATTGCTGTTTGTAGTTATTGTTGTGAGCTGTTGAGTTGGAACGAACCCATAACTGACCCTCCAGTGGACTTCCAGAGGCAATAAATGACCCAAGAGGAGTTTGCTCCTCTTGTCCCACAAAGCAGTTGGTGGATTCAAACCACATGCCTTTGGAACTGCAACACAGATTGTTACCACTAGGCCACCAACCATAGCAACACAAAAGCCTCCGATGACAGACAGGAAGTGATGGTACATGAGGTGCACTGTCTGGGAATCAAACCCAAGACTCCTACATGGAAGGTGAGAATTCTACTACTGAAGCATCAGTATCACCTTGCATATTCCCATGCTACTCCATGGTCTTCGCAATCACCTGTTATGCATCAGAAGTTGGACAGCGACCAAGGAGGATAGAAGGAGAATTGATGCCTTTGAGCTGTGGTGCTGGAGAAGAGTATTGAGAATACCATGGACTGCTAGGAAAACAAACAGATTTGTCCTGGAAAGGGTTAAACCGGGTGGCTCCTTGGAGGCAAGGATTCTGAGGCTCCGTCTAACATACTTTGGACATGTTGTGAGGAGAGACCGGTCCTTAGAGAGGGACATCATGCTTGGGAGGGTGGAGGGACGGCGCAGGAGAGGAAGGCCCTCTATGAGGTGGATTGATTCAGTGATTGGGATAATTGGGATGGGAGTGTCAGAGACAGTGCGATTGGCACAGGACAGAGCGGAGTTTAGGGCTGTTGTACATAGGGTCGCTATGAGTCGCAGGCGACTCGACAGCACATAACAACAACAAAACAACTCCATTACTATTGGCATACTTTGTAAAAACATATTGAAATTAGTGGAAAATTAAATATTTAAATTACTGTATTGTGATGTATTTATTAATGGTTCAAATGTGCCTTTGCTCTCACTAAAAATTTTAAATGAGGTCTATGTGACTAAAAAGGTTTCTGTTTAAAAAGCAAAGCTTTTTAAATGCAGTGATTCAAAGATCTGGTTTCTTAGTTCAAATTATTTAAACATTTGGTTTTAACTGCTGTTATAGCCAAGAGGGTGGGGTGGAGGAGATACCTTGCAAAGATTAATTGATCCAAATGGGAAAATAGCAATATTGGCTGTGCTTACTAAATTCTCATCCTTATTTTTCATTTCCATCCATGCAAAGGGTTTTGTTGAAATTCAGCAAGCAAATTTTCATCTTCTCTGATGTCAATCAGTAGTTCTTGCAAACTAATCAAAAGGTGTTACATTTTTATATTTTTAGCAAATGGGCTCTGAAACACTTTGTTTGGAAGGGTATTTTTTATTTTTAAAAAACCAACAGCCCAAATCAGGTTAAAAATTCCTTTTCCAAGTTTTAAAAGTCTTCATATATAGTAGTTGTTATAGGTGGCATATGTATATCATTTGCTGTAAAAAAAATAATCACAAAGGAAACATTTCCAAATGTTTGTTTTCAAAATGTTCTCTCCATAGCACTTGTTTCTTTCAAAAAGCAATTTCTCTGTCATTGTTTACATACCAAACGAACTCTAAGAGACAGAGAAAATGTGTGCACTATATTTTCCCCCCCTCAAAATATCTGTTGCCTAAATGCAATATGGTATCCTGGATTAGATCCTAGAATAGAAAAAGATTAATGGAAAAGGTGGTGAAGCCTGGAGTTTAGTTGATAGTAATCCATCAATGTTAATTTCTTAGTGCTGTGAAATGTGGTGTATTAATGTAATATGTTAACTTTGGGGAAACTGGACCAAAAAATGCACAGTAACTTGTTGTACTGAAACCATTCAACTCATCTGGAAATTAGAATGATATCAAAATAAAAATTTTATTTTAAAAAACTTTCATTATGTAGCGCATTATTGACAGCCAATGTTGTTGTTGTTGTTGTTAAGTGCCGTCAAGTCACAGGCAACTCATAGCAACCCTATGAAGGAGAGTCCTCAACGCTTGACTGACAGTCAATAGTCATTTTAAAAATGATTGGTGAATTTGAAATATCTTTTGCAAAAGAAAAATGTAATCCTCAGATTTAAGTTCCATACCTCATTAAAGTATCTTGCCACAAAACAATCATCAAACCTCTATATCATGATACAAAATACTATAAGGATTCCGCTATATATTAAAGTTCTTGTTTTTATCATGTAAGATACTTCAAAGATGTCCCACATAATTTCATGTTCTTCTGGCCTCAACTGCTTTGCTAGTCTTTGAATGAATTTCATGTTTGAAGTAATCTCTACAATCTTAACCCAGAATCCTTTATGGATTGCCATTAAAGCACCCATCCTATCGGTGATTGTATTTATACTGTTTTTCCATAAAACATTGCTTTTATTAAATAAGTCATTGGTTATTGAAACTGTATCTTCTCCAGTACATCTCATAAAAAAGTAATTCTTTGTGTATTTCATTACTGAAACCCAGATCTAGCACACATTATCAACTGAGACAGAAACATCTGCACTTTCATCCAATTGTAGAGCAAGTCTCCCGTCCTGCATAATTTGTTCTAGTACTGGTTTCTTCACATTTTTGGTACTGCTCTCTTTGCATCTTCTAGTTGCATTTGCTGACAAAGGAATGCATTTTAGTTTTTCCATGGATTGTTTCCTGTAGATTATTTCCACCCATTTTTCCTGCATCATGCAAAACAAGCATTTCCTTGATGGTATGTGGCTTTTTATCTTTGACTGTGAAGTAAAGAAACTTAAAGGAAGCATCTGAACATTTACTCAGTATCAGAATTTATGTAAATGATACCATATATCAGAATTTATATAAAGAACTAGAGGAAATATCATATAACTTCAGGCATCATTTTTTTAAAAAATAAAAAAACCTAAGGTTTGTCTTTGTGTCCTGAATGCTTTTTATTTTTTTTTTAAAAAGCATAGCACTGTATCAGTTAGGAAAGGCTACAGTTATGCTAGGATAACAACATTCCCAATACCTGTGACTTTAAAAAATAACATACACACACACACATATATACATACACACACACACGTATGTTGTTGTTATATGCCGTTGAGTTACCGGCAACTCACAGTGTCCCTATGCACAGTAACTCTGAATCCTTCTCTATCTTGAGCCAATCTGATTGTCTCTGACACGTCTACTCCCATTAGCCCAGTCACTGAGTCAATCCATCGCATCCAGGGGCTTCCTCTCTTGTGCTGTTACTCCACCCTTCCAAGCCCGATGTTCCTCTCCAAGGACTGGCTCCTCCTTGCAACATGCTCAAGAGTGTGTGTGTGTGTGTGTGTGTGTGTGTGTGTGTGTGTGTGTGTACATATGCATGCGCACACACAAAGAGATAGCATCCCTGTAGAGCCAATGCCCTGAACTCAGACTCCTAGCCTCTTGTGAGAAAATAAATATCTGTTCATTAAATCCACCCACTATCGGTTTTACTGATAAAGCAGCACAAAAGACTTAAGAACAAAGCAATTAAGAGAATAAATTGTGCACAAGCTCTAAAATATTCCACCTGGAAGTCATACCCATTCCTTCTGCTTACATTTCATTGGTCAAAACAAGTGTCATGATTGCAATCAATTTCTAAAGATCCAAGAAGCAACTTGCCCCTCTCATGAGACCTACCATTGAGGGACCTTACCTTTGCTCCTGCTGCAAGACAGCAAGTCTGTGTGGCACGGTTGGTCCAGGAACATCTTTCATCCACTACTTACCTTGCACCTACTAAAGACTCTGGCCCAGGCCAGGCACACTCCCACCCTGGACTGCGACAAAGCCACTGCCTGCCAGGTTGAGGGGCTGCAGTTTTAGAGAGCAATCCTGTCCAGAGCAGGATTAGGCCACTGCCCCCACCACCTGGAAACCCTGCTGCTCCGCCAGCTGGAGACCACCCAGCTGCTGCTCCTGTTGTGCAGTGCCAGGAGCACCAATATCACAGATAATTTGAGTGAAATATTTCTGACTAGCTACACTACATGGGATCCCATAAGCTCAAGTGGAAGAAGCCAGGTCAGGTCGAGCCAGGCTGAGATACAGTTTTAGAAGGGAACAGACTTCCTGTTTTGCCATTCAGGTACTTTGGTTGAAACACTGTCAAGAAGGGAGCACAAATACATAGGTCCTTCACACAACATTACCATATTCTGGATCATTATATAGTTACAACAACCTAATATCTACTGAGAAAAGACTCATATAATGGCAAGGCAGCACTCCATCTCAGTCACGACAAAATAACCCTTCTCCTAAAAAAGCAGACCCAATGAACCCCAGTGGAAAGAAGCAGAAGAAATATGTTGATATGGAGTTTTTGAACAGCTACAGAAAAAGATGCAAATGATAGAAGAAACAATGGAAGCCATTAAGACAGCAATTATCCCAGAGACAATAATCCAAAACATAAATATTGATGAGGAGCAACATGAACAGCTATGGAGGGAAATTCAAAAGATGGAAGAATCGAAAGCATAGATAAAGAGGTACAAGAACTTAAAAAAATCACCAAAAGACAGAGAACGTACACCCAACAGAGTACAGGAAATAAAAGAAAAGTATGAAAATGCAATCGAGCATATTAAGACTTAAATGGCAGAAGTGTCCAACACACTGGTAGGACAAAAATGTAGAACTGAAAAAAAATGTAATGGAGAGTCAGTGAGCTGGAAGACAAGAGAAACATACTAGAAGAAAAATCAAGATGAGACATAACGAAATGAAGAAAACATTAGACTTAGGTGTATGACATCAAAAGGGACAATATACGTATGATTGGAGTTCCAGAACATAAGAGTGACAGGGAAGTTGTGACAGGGAGAAAAATGTAGAAGTACTAGAATAAAATTTCCCAATTATTTTGAGAAACAGAAATCCTCATTCAAGAAGCACAGAGAACACCAAATAGACTAGATCCAAAAAGAAAAACATCAAGACATATCATAATCAAATTCTCCAAGTTAAAAGATAACAATAGAATGCTAAAAAGCAGTTCGAAAAAACAAAGAGTCACCTACAAAGGGGAAATAATTAGATTAAGTTCTGATTTCATAACAGAAAACATAAGAGCTGGAAGACAGTGAGATTGCAAGTACAGAAAGTTGAAAGAAAACAATTTCCATCCAAGGAACCTATACCCAGCAAAGCTCTCCATCAAATATGAAGGAGAAATTAAATCTTTTGCAGAAAAGAAGGAACTTAAGGAATTTGTGAAAACAAGAACAAAACTACAAGAAATTTTAAGTGAAGTCCTTCACAGAGAGATGACAAAGGAAAGTGGATGGACAATAGTAACCAGAAACACTGGGGAGAGGGGAGGAACACACAGCAAAATGGCAAAGGTAAAACCTGGTCTAACAATAATCACACCACACTTAATGTGAATGGACTAAATGTGCCAATGAAGAGAAAAAGAGTAACAGAATGGATTAAAAAACAAAGCCTGTCAGTGGTACAACCACTCTGGAAGGCAATTTGATATTTCCCAAAAAGCTGAACATAGAAATTCCATATGATCCAGCTATTCCACTGCTTGGAATATGCCCTGAGAGAATGAGAACTGAGGCCCAAATGGAGAGTTGTACACCAGTGTTCATAGCCTCTTTATTCACTATTGCAAGAACATGGGAACAGTCCACATTAAGAAACTATGATACATTCTCACATTGGAATACTACACAGCACAGAGGAACAATGATTTTGTAAATCACTACCTAACTTGAAAGGAACTGGAGAGCATTCCATTGAGTGAACTCAGTCCTGTAAGGACAAATAGTGTATAAACCCATTATTGTAGAATGAGTATGAACATCCAAGGAGGGAGAGGGGAGTAAGGGAGGAGAGCAGAGGGGTGAGGATTAGTGGAAGAGTTGTTGTTGTTATGTGCCATCGAGTTGCTTGCGACTCATAGCGACCCTATGTACAACAGCCCTAAACCCTGCTCTGTCCTGTGCCAATCTCACTGTCTCTGACACTCCCATCCTGACTACCCCAGTCACCGAATCAATCCACCTCATAGAGGGCCTTCACCTCCTGCCCTCCCCAGCATGATGTCCTTCTCCAAGGACTAGTCTCTTCTTACAACATGTCCAAAGTATGTTAGACGGAGCCTCAGAATCCTTGTCTCCCAAGAGCTACCTGGTTTAACCCTTTCCAGGATGAATCTGTTTGTTTTCCCAGCAGTTGATGGGAAAACTCAATACTCTTCTCTAGCACCACAGCTCAAAGACATCAATTCTCCTTCTGTCCTCCTTGGTCATTGTCCAACTTTCTAGGGAGGGTTAATCATAGGGTTGTACAATTTGCTGGGGGTGGGGTGGGGTGAAGGAAATGGGAAAGATCTGGTGTGAAAAACAATGTAACCAGTTTTTTTAAAAAAGATCAAAGGCTGGGGAAAAAATATACCAAGCAAATGGCAACCTAAAAAAAAAGCAGAAGTGGCACTAGTAATTTCTGATAAAATAGACTTCAGGGTATTTTCCAAACAGTGGAATAGCTGGGTCTTATGGAATTTTTATGTTCTGCTTTTTGAGGAAATACCAAACTGCCTTCCAGAGTTGTTGTACCATTTTACAATCCCACCAACAATGAACAATGGAATGGATTGAGAAATCATTGTACATTCACATAATGGAGTTCTGTGCAGCACGCAGAAACAATGATTTTGTAAATTACTACTTGACATGGGATGGACTGGAAAGCATTATGCTAAGCAAACTAACTCAGTCTCATAAAGACAAATACTGTATATGACCATTATTGTAGAACAAGTATGAGGATCCAAGGAGGGGAGGGTAGTTTAATCATAGGATCACATAATTTGATGGGTGGTGGGAGGGATGGGCACATGAAAGGGGAAAGATCTAGTATGAAAAACAATGTAGATGAAATTTATGAACTTTGTATGTAAACCAGTATAAAACAAATTTTTTAAAAAAGGAAAAGATCCAAGTAAATGGGAAAAATTTATTTCAGAATGAGAACCACCATAAGAGATAAGGAGGGACATTGTATACTGATAAAAGGCACAATAGATCGAGAAGACATAACCTTAGTCAACATGTATGCCCCAAATAATATAACTGCAAAACACATAAAACAATGGTTAACAGAATTGAACAAAGAAATAGACAGCACCACAAT
>NW_006400601.1:0-6738 GCF_000299155.1 Elephantulus edwardii | reverse complement strand
CATGGAAGTGTTGCAGCCTAGAAGACACAAATTTAACTAACAAGTTAAAAGTATATGAGTCAAAAATTGAAAAGCAATAATATTCCAGGTAGAGGCTCTAATAGTGGCACCAATCAAGTTACAGAGTAAGGTAGTTCCTACAATAAAAGGTCTATTGACTAGCAATTTGTCTATTATATTATAAAGGTTAAGAATCACAGGATGTAGAGGTTCAACTATGTCATTTATTGTTCTTAAGTCCTGGAGCAAATTCCATCTACCACTGGTTTGTCTTACAACTCAGAAGTCCGCATGCAAGGCAAAGGTGAAGTAAGGAACTGCTTATGACTTTGACTAAATGAATGAATTTGACTAAATGAACTTTGACTAAAATGAAAAATTAATAAATACATTCAAATTTACTTTTTTTTTAAATTTCTAGTGCACCATATCAATCATGGCCACAATTGTTCACAGACATTTCATGTTTTCAAGGTTTACTTATTAATGTTTCTGTTACTATGTGCTATCAAATTGGAATACACTCATAGATGACCCTCTGGCAGGTTTTCAGAGGCCGTAAATTGCATGGCAGGAGACTGCTCCTCTTCTTCCTGCAGGGCAGCCAGCGGTTTTAGACCACTTGCCTTTAGGGTTGACAAGACAACTCTTTACCCACTAGGCCACGAGAGTTCCCTTACTATTAACGGTCATGAGCATATATCCAAACTGCAAATCTTTCTTCATTTTTTCTGATTTTTACCTAATTTCTTGCCAAATAAGACTAAAACGTCAGTATAGCTGCAGGTAATTTTAAAGCTATAGGCCAGTTTTGTCAGTGTTGCTGTTGTCAGCTGTCAGCTGTCAGTTGCTGAGACAGTCTTCCAGTTAATGGTAGGCCCATGCCGTGACAACTGGTCTTATGACATCTTCATGATCTCCCCTTGACAGGCCCTTTGGGATCCACAGGACTTATACTGGCTGATTTTTTTTTTAGATCACCAGTCATTTCTCTGTAGTCCATCTTGGTGTGGAAGTTCTGAAAAAGAAGGTCTAGAAGATATGAAAGTGATGAAAGATCATCACTGTAACACACAAGCCTCCATGGACAGATGAGTGATGTCTGCTCACGAGGTACATTGGCTGGGAATCTGTTCCTTTAGTTAACATTGAAAAAATCTTACTTTTAAATGACTGGAAACCCTAAGTCTCTGTAAACTTTCATTTAAAGTAATAAAAAAAAT
Organism: Elephantulus edwardii; assembly: GCF_000299155.1. NCBI lineage: Eukaryota > Metazoa > Chordata > Mammalia > Macroscelidea > Macroscelididae > Elephantulus > Elephantulus edwardii. The sequence continues at coordinate 5,515 of NW_006400601.1, read as the reverse complement.
ATGATGTATAACTATGTTCTTTTTTCCCCAGCAATGTAGATAGTTTACTTTTTTAAAAAATAAAATGTTTATTTTGTACCAGTTTACTTACAAAGTTCGTATACATTGTTTTTCACATGGGATCTTTCCCATTTCCTTTACACACCCCTCCCTCTACCCATCAAATTGTGTGACCCTATGATTACCCCCTGCCCATCCTCACCTCTCTGCTCCAACCTCCCACTCCTTGGATCCTCATACACATTTTACTAGGGTGGGGTTTTTTTTTCTATTTCTATAATAATGGTCTTACACAGTATTTGTCCTTATGATGTTTATGTATGTTCATAGTGATACTACTTATAATACTCAGAAACCAGAATTCAGAAAACAAAATTCTCCCCAGTCTTGTAGTAACAGAAGCACCAGGGCAATAGCTGCCCCTTTCTCTGCCTCCCCTTGCAGGGCTCACACAGTCTATCTTTCCTCTGTTTCCTTCTGCAAGTTTACTGCCTTCTCCCCAGCCCTTATTCTGCACAATGATGTGTCAGTTTTCACTCACCACTGACTTTCAAAACTCCAGGTCCAGATTTAAAATCCCCTGTAGAGGAAGTGTGAATAAGGCATTTAACTGCTAGCTGAAAGTTCAGTGATCTGGAGCCCCCACTAAACGGTAGTGGGTTGGACCACTTTCTTAGGAGAAAGGTTATACAGTCTTCCTTCTACAAAGATTTACAGCCTTGGGAATCTCACTAGGTAGTTCTACTAGAAGTCAATAATAGGTCTGTTCCGTGTGGGTTGAGTGTCCACCTTTGGGCCAATCATTCAAGGGAAGGTGGAACCACCTTTTGAAGCCTTGGTGATGGAAACACTTTCTGGTACCAACTCTTGGATGATAGAAATTGTTAAGCACTGATAGTTCAAGTCTACTAAGAGGTTGTTGTTGTTGTTGTTGTTAGGTGTCATTGAATCAATTATGACTCATGGCAACACCAAGAACCCTACCCTATCCTGTGCCATCCTCATCATCTCTGATATACTTGAGTCCATTGTTCCAGTCACTGTGTCAGTCCATCTTATTAAGGATCTTCCCCTCCTTTGCTTGTTGAAGGTCTTTCTCTCCACTTTTCCAGGCTTGCTATCCTTCCCAAGGACCAGCTCCTCCTAACAGCATGTCCAAAGTATGTGAGATGAAGCTTCATCATCTTTGCTCTTAATGAGCCCTCTAAGGAGCCTACTAAGAGGAATCTTGGGGGGGGGGGGGAAGAGCTGTCAATTTGATTTTGAAAGATCATCCATTTAAAAAAAAATCTATGGAGCTAGTTTTATCATGACTCAGACTTGACTCAACAGAAGATGCCCTGGCATGGTCTTTGGTACCACACCGAGTAGGCCTCTGGCATGCAGGATAGGAAAGGACCCCAACTGATAGCTTCTTCTCTACTCAAGGATCCAAAGGAGGTCTGAACAGGAAACCTAGAAATACCTTCCTGGATCAAAAAATAGCCCAATCATCCACTCCTTCTGCAGTAATACCCTTGCAATGTAACTTCACACCTCCCTCCATGAAGAAGCAAAGTCTATTTCTTCACTCATTTAATCAGATCAGATCTTGTGACTTGCTTTGACGAAATGAATGCAGTGGAAATGACTGTGCCAACTTTAAACTTGAACCTTAAGAGGCTTCCATGTGTCCATTTTTTCTCTTGGAAAAATGTCTGCCACTGCCATGTAAGGAAAAAAAAATCAGTAAAGCCCACTGGATGGATGTGAGAGAGAGCTTTGGACCAGACCACACCCCCCAAATCCCCTGCCAAGGTCATCCTAGACCAAACAATTGATCACAAATGCATGAGCCTATCTGCCAAGCCTGCCTCAGAGCAGAAGAACCATCTACTTGGTCTGTAGACTCATGAAAAAAAAAAAATAATGTCTGTTGCTTTAAGAGCAGCTTTGGAATATCTTGTTATGCAACAAAAGATAATTGAAATGGTAAGCCAGAACTTGAACCCCCAAGCCAGTCCATAGATGTATGACCATGGAGAAACCAGTAAGTCTGGCTCTGGTGAACACTAGCTGCCCCTCAGAAGTTATTCTTCCTCTACCTCTGCCTCCCGCAATAGCCAGGTGGCTGGCACCAGCATCCTATGCATAGGAACCAACCAGCCTAGACTAGGCTATTTGTACCTGGCCTTTCAAACTTCACAGTATATACTGGTCAAAGGGGACTTTTTCCCAAACAATGCTAATCTCATTGGCAGAAATCAGATTAGCCAACAAGATTCTCCTTTCTAATATTCTTCAAACCATAGATTGGAGAGACACTTGTTCCTGTTTGCCCCAGGAGGAGGAAAGTTTGTGTCTGAATCATTCAGAGGACTGAGTCTTCAGCCCAGAGTATTCCTTTTTGTAGTCTCAGGTCTGATCTCTTGAGAGAATGCTTCTTCCTGCTTTGATTCTCAAGTATTTGAATCTGGGACATCTGAACATTAAATATCAGGCTAGAGCTAGGGGTACATGGACGCAGAATTTTGCCACTTACAAATGCATCTGAGATGTGTTTTTATTCCTACAGGGAATGATTATAGCTTTTATAAGATTCTCAAAAAGAGTTTTGACCCAAAATGGTAAGCATTCCAACTTCAGGGAGGATGCTGGATGCAACCTTGCCTGGCTATATTAGTGTTGTTACAGGACTATAACTTTGTATTAGTCTGTCTTCATGTCACTTAAGAAGTTCCTAAAACAAATTATAACTGTGTTATGTTGATTGTTATTATATGCCATCAAGTAGGAATTGACCCACAGCTGACACTCCAGCAGGTTTTCAGAGGCAGCAAATCCCATGGGAAGAGAATGCACATCCTTCTTCTACAGAGCAGTTGGTGAATTGTGTCATAGGATCCACATATTACTATAGTTACCTGTGCCTTCATTGATGTTACTCTGGGAATTGTTGTTGTTGTTAAGTGTTACTCAAAGCGATCCTGCTAAGAACAGCAGATCAAAATCTTGCCCTAAACTGCACCATCCTCACAATTTCTGTCACATTCATGCCATTATTGCAGTAACTGTATCAGTCAAGCAGTCTCTTTGAGGATATTCTCTTTTGCTAACCCTTTACCTTCCCAAACATAATGCCTTTCCCAAAGGATTGACACCTCCTGACAACTCCTTACATACTCAAAATATATAAGACAATTTTTCACCATGTTTGTCTCTAAGGAACACCTTGGTTGCACTTCCTCCAAGACATATTTGTTCATTCTTTTGGTGTTTCATGGGATATTCCATATTGTTTACCAATATCACAATTCAAAAGTGTCAACTCTTTCTCAGTCTTCCTTATTCATTGTCCAATTTTCAGGTGCATAGAAAGCAACTGAAAATATCATAGCTTGGATTGTTGTTGTTGTTGTTAGGCATCATTGAGTAGAGTACGACTCATAGCGACCCTATGAACAAAAGATCTGAACTCTGTTCTTTCCTGTGCCATCCTCACACTTCCTGACACACAAGAGCCCATTGTTGCAGTCACCGTGTCAATCCACCTGGTTGAAGGTCTTCCTCTCCTTCACTAACCCTCCAACCTTCCCAACATCATGTCCCTCTCAAAGGAATAGGCCTCCTAGCAACAGGCCTAAAGTATGTGAGGTGAAGCCTCATCATTCTTGGCTCCAAAGAGCACTCCAGCTACATTCTCTCCAAAACATACCTGTTTGTTTTCTTGGCTGTCAAAGATGTTCACTGCTCTTCTCCAGCACCACAGCTCAAAGGTGTCAATTCATTTTCTTTCATCCTTATTCATTGTCCAGCTCTCAGATGCATAGCAAGTGATCAGCAAGACTATGGCCTTGAATCAGTTGCACCTTAGTCCTCAATCTGACATCATTTCCTTTCAATAATTTGGAGAGATCCCTAACTGCAGATTTTCCCTGACTGCTGGTACAAAGGGTATTAATTGTGGATCCAAGCAAGATGAAGCTGACAGTTTCAACCTTCTCTCCATCCATCATGATGCTGCCTATGGGCCCAGTGGTAGGAATCTTTGTTTTCCTGAGATTGAGATGCAATCCCGAGAAGATGGTGTTCTTTGAACTTCTGCAACAAGTGCTTCCTTCTATTGTCTTGCTGTTATCACTAAGACTTCCAATACAATATTGAACAGGGAGAGGTGATAGTGGGCGTCCTTGCCTATTTCCTGTTCTCAAAGTGAATGCCTTTAGTCTCTCTGCATTGAGAGCAATGTTGGCTCTCAGGTTTGCATATATACTTTTTACTATGTTGAGGAAATTGCCCTCTATTCTTATTTCGTTGAGTCTTTTAATCAGAAAATGGTGTTGGATTTTGCCAAAGGCCTCTTCTGCATTAATTGATAGGATCATGTGGTTCTTGTTCTTTGCTTTATTAACATGAATTACATTGATTGTTTTTCTTATATTGTATATATTTTCTTATGTTGAACTTACATATCTGTTATGAATCCCACTTGGTCATGATGAACTTTTTTTTAATGTATCATTGGCTAGGATTTTATTCAGGATTTTTGCATCTATGTTCATGAGAGATATTGGCCTATAGTTTTCTATTTTGGTGGTGTCTTTACCTGGCTTTGGTATCAAGGATATATTTGCTTCATAGAATGAATGAGTCTGGGAGAATTCCATCTTTTTCTATTTTCTGAAATAGTTTATGTAGAATTGGTGACAGGTATTCTCTGAATATCTGAATTTTTATAAAATTCACTTGTAAAACCATCTGGTCCAGGACATTTTTTGGGTGGAAGTTGTTTTATTACCTTCTCAACTTTTTTTAATTTTTTAATGGGTCTGTTCAGGTGTCCCATTTTGGTTTGTGTCAAATAAGGTAGATTGTGAATTTCTAAGTATTTATCCATTTCCTCTAGGTTTTCATATTTGTTTGAGTATAGTTTTTCATAATATTCCTTTGTTAGCCTTCTTATTTCAGTTGGTTTTGTTGTGACATTGCCCGTTTCATCTTTTATTCAGATTGTGTCTTTTCCTTTGTTAGTTTTGCTAGGGGTCTGTCGATTTTATTGAGCTTTTCAAAGAACCAACTCCTAGTTCTGTTGATGGTTTCAATTGTTTTTGTTTTCTATATCATTTAGTTCTGCCCTAATTTTTATGCTTTGATTTTTAGAGGGTGTCAGATTTTCTTGCTGTTCTTTTTTAATTTGTTGGAGATGTTAGAGAGTCAATGGTCATTTTTTTCCTGCCTTTTTGATGTATTTGCTTATTGCTCTAAATTGACCTCTGATTACAGCTTTGGCTGTTTCGCAGAGGTTTTGATAAGTGGTGTTTTCACTGCTATTTGTTTCAAGAAACTTTTTAATGTCTTTTTTTTTTCTTTATTTCTTCCAGTACCCATTCAAGCAGCCAGGAAATCAGGAGATTAATTGCATTGGGAAAGTCAGCTGTGAGGACCTCTCAAGAGTACTGAAGTACAACGATGTCAGGCTGGAGACTAAGGTGCGCCTGATCCAGGCTGTAGTCTTTGCAATTACGTGGTATGCATC
>NW_006400600.1:17539-19312 GCF_000299155.1 Elephantulus edwardii | reverse complement strand
ATACTCTGCCTGGGGTTCCTTCAAGCTCTTTCTAGTTTTCTTCCTTCAGTTTGTATTTGAATGCTGATTTTATCATTTTTCTTGACTCTCAGGATTCCAAGAATTTCATTCCCATACTTCACAGTCTGTTCTAAGTTGGTTTTTTTCCCCTTCTCTCTCAGGTATGCATTGTAGAGAACTTGTGTGGACTGAGAGACTGGAATGCCATCTTCTGTTCTTTTGATAAGCATATGTATTTAACTTTTATTGTTGTCATGTGCCATACAGTCAGAACTGACTCACAGTTGACCCTCCAGGGAGTTTTCAGAGGCTGTAAATCCCACAGAAGGAGGCTGCCATCTTTCTTTCTTGGAGTTGCTGGTGGCTTCACGCCACCTGCCTTTGATTGGAACTGCAACTTCTTACCAGAGCCTCTATAACTCCTTTCATTTTAGAAGGTCTCAATTACATAATGCAGCTTTTATTGCTTGGACATTTGCAGTTCTATATGATAATTTATTTTGGAAAAGAAAACAAACAAGCAAAAACCCCTAGGCTTCATAGTTTTCCCTCTGTTACTTTGCTGAAATGTTGTGCCTTTGATTTTAATATTTAGGCCTTTGGTCTGATTTGGGAATTCCTATGTATGCTTTTATATATGAATCTTGTTTTCTCTCTTTGCATAATAATTCCATTTTCCCAGCACCATTTGTTAGAGAGAACTGTCTTTCATAAAGAATGGACTGTGACACTGACTAAAATCAATTGTCTATTGGTGGAAGTGTGCTTGAGAAACCTATACAGCATGGTTCAAAATCAGGAAGGGTGTCCACCAAGAATGTATCCTGTCTCCATGTCTTTTCAATCTATATGCAGAAAAGACCATCCAGGAGGCTGGGCTGTATGAGGAGGAATGTGGCATCAAGATTGAAAGAAGACTCATTAACAACCTGTGTTATGTAGATGACACAACTTTGCTTGCGGGAAATGAGGGAGACCTGAAGCACTTGCTACAGGTCAAGGATTGCAGCATTCAATATGGATTGAAACTCAACAACAAGAAAACAAAGATTCTCACCACTGGGCCGACTGGCAGCATCATGATAGATGGTGAAGAGATTGAGATTGAGTTGACAGCTTGAGTTTGCTTGGCTCTATAATTAGCACTCTTGGTACCAGCAGCCAGGATATTAAAAGATTAATTGTATTGGGAAAAGCCAGCTGTCAGGGACATCTCCAGAGTACTGAAGAGCAACAATATCAGCCTGGAGACCAAGGTGTCCCTGATGCAGGCCATAGTCTTCACAATTGCTTGTTAAGTATCAGAGAGCTGGACAAAGACTGGGAATGTTAGAAAGAGAACTGATGCCTTTGAGCTGTGATGCTGGAGAAGATGGATTGCCAGAACAAACTAGTTCGTCTGAGAGAGGGTGAAGCCAGGCTGCTCCTTGGAGGCAAGGATTTTGAGACTTCATCTGATACTTTCGGCATGTTGCAAAGAGTGACCAGTCCTTGCAGAGGGACATCATGCTTGCAAAGGTGGGGTAACAGAGAGAGAGGAAGACCATCGATGAGATGGGTTGATTCAATGACTGGGGTAATGAATGAAGGTGTGTTAGATATAGAAAAGTTGATACAGGATAGAGCAGGTTTCAGGGCATAGGATCATTATGAGTTGCAAGCAACTTGATGGCACATAACAACAACAACAATGGATCAAAGAATATAGATTTTTTTTTTTAATTGTCCATTGGTCTATGTGTCTGTCACTGAATCTATATCAAAATGTTTTCA
>NW_006400600.1:13009-13661 GCF_000299155.1 Elephantulus edwardii | reverse complement strand
ATGTATACTGCATTGCAACAGATGAGGAGAGAATGGTTTAAAAGGGATATAAAGTAGGTATTATTGTCATTGTCATGACAGGAGTCCAGAATGAAAGCTGCACAGTGCAGTGGACTTAGGGGGAGGGATTGCATAACAATGAAAGTTTTTCTTTTACTCATCAAGGAAAAAAGTGAATTACGGGGGAATGGGTGGGTGGGCAGGGTGAAAAGTGGAACAATGAATGACTGGAAACCCTAAGTCTCTGTAAACTTTCATTAAAATTAACAAAACAAAAAAACCCACGCACTGCAGAATGGCCTGGGGATCTCCTTCGATAAAGATCCTCACCAAGGAAATCCTATGGAGCAATACCCCTCAATACACAGGGCTGCCATGAGTCAGAACAGACTTGCTGACACAAGACTATAACAATAAAAATATATGAACCCTTAAAAAAAAAGAAGTCCTAAAACTAGCTGCATTGGGAAAAACAAGGACCTCTCCAGAATACTCAAAACCAACTATGTAGGTTTCAAGACTAAGATGTGCCTGACTCAAGCCATGGCCTCCTCAAATGCTTCCTGTGTACCTGAAAATGGGCAATGAACAAGGATGACAGAAGAAGAAAACTGATGTCTGAGTTGTGGCATTGGAGAAGAGTACATGGATC
>NW_006400600.1:10036-10504 GCF_000299155.1 Elephantulus edwardii | reverse complement strand
ATTGAAACAGATGAGGGAGAGAACAGTTTAAAAGTGATATATGATTGGGTATTATGGTTATGACAGGAGTCCAGAATGAAGGTTGCATAGTGGAGTGTACTGGGGGGGGGAGGGGAGGATTGTATATCAATGAAGGAATTTTACTTTTCAAAGAGAAGAGCAAACTCGGGGGGAGGGATGGTCAGGGAGAAAAATGCAACAATAAGTGAATGGAAATCTATGATCTCGGTAAATATTCATTAAAATTAATAAAATTTTTAAAAAACAATGCTGACTGATAATTTTTCATAGATGCCCTAAATTATGTTGAGAAACTTCTATTCCTAATTTGCTAAAAATTTTTAAATCAGAAGACTGTGTCAGATTTTATCAAATGCCTTTCCTGCATCAGTTAAGATGGACATGCATTTCTTTTCCTTTGTTTTCTCTATGGTGAGTTACAGTGATGTATTTTCTTTCTTTTTTTTA
>NW_006400600.1:1396-9242 GCF_000299155.1 Elephantulus edwardii | reverse complement strand
CCATCTTGGATCCCCAATGATCTATTTTCTAATGTTGAACCACCCTTGCATTCTTCATCTGAATCCTAGTGTTGCCAGAAAAGGCTCTCTGCTTAGCAAAGGGGCAGTAACTTTTCTCTCACTAACAAGGATGGCCAAGTGGGAGACCAGAATTTTCATACAAATAAATATCAAAAGAAGAAACTTTGCCTGAACAAAGATGTGTTGGGGCACAAAGCAACAACTCTCTGAGCAAAAACACCTGTAGATTTCAAAGGGATTTAGGTGTGCAGGGGCTTCAGGTTTATACAAAAAGGGAGGAGGGAAATTCCATAAAACGGGGTCATTTAGTTGAGGTTGTGATAATTAAATGCCATGTATCTAGGCCATCAAGATGGAATCTGCTACAGAAGCTTCTAGGCTGAGACACTTACTATAGGATAAAGCATATGGGCTACACCAGTGTGCCCTGGCTTGAATTCTTTGGGTAGTTACTTTGTTCCAAGTAAATTAGCCTTTGGCTGACTTGTCATGAGCGATGTTTCTTTGAATGCTCAAAAAAACTAGCTGACACAAGCTGCCGTTAGTTCTTAGGTGAGTAAAACCAAGATGATGAGCATATATTGCATGATAGGACATGAGGACGGTATGTTAATTTAGATACTTGTCGGTACTGTTGCGGGGGGGAAATCCTAGCTATCTTTCATCTTACCCATGAGCAGTTAGCTATTGCACCCTATTCTACCTCACCAGAAGACCACCATATATGACTGTCAAAAATTGGGCTGAAAATTTCTGTTTCTATGCATAAGAGCCATTAGTCTTAAGTTTCCATTGTTGTGATATCTTTACCTGGTTGGTTTGTGGTGTTGTTGTTTTTTATATCAGGATGACAGTAGTTCTCAGACAGTTGGTAGTATTGGTATATTTTCTGCTTCAGAAGAGTTTAAGTAAAATTGGTGTCATCTTATCTATGAATGTTTGATAAAATTCATCAGTGAAGCCATCTGCTACAGAACTTTTTTGTTTGGAACATTCTTAATGACATCAACCTCTTCTTTTGTTATATGTCTGTTTAAATTTTCTGCCTTGGAAGCTTAACTTTGAAAGTATTAAAGAAAAGGGAAGCTGTGGTGATATAAACAGTAGGGAGATCTCAGACAGTTCTAATCCTACAGCAACTCCACAGGAGAAAGATGAGCCCTCTATTCCTGTATGATCCACAGCCTCAGAAAACCTGCTAGGAGGTCGGCAAGGAGTAGATTCTGACTCAATGGCAATAAGTTTGAGGCTTTTGAGCTTGATTGACAACTGGACCTATTTAGTGTTATAATGTAGACATTCTAGAAATTAAATTATTTTACTGACTCACAGTTTTGACTTGTTGCTTATTACTCCGAGTTGTATTTGTTGGCATTGTGGCTTTTCTAAAGCTTGTGTGCATGTGTGAAAATGTATTCCTGTTTGTGAGTTGTCTCTCAAATCTCCATTCCTTTAGCATGTATTCAACTTGTATAATAACAGAGGTTTCCTTGATATCATTAAATAAATTTTTTAAAAGCAGAAAAAGAAAAGCCTACTCTCCCAATCTGTCTTTGTAGATAGGTTCAATGTTACGTCAATAATGTGACCTTCTCCAGAATGTCTGAAGAGCACAAAATGGGACACAGAGGCACAGGGTCATGAGCATCTCTCTTAAAGGGTCAGAGGGAGTGAGAATAGCACAGCTCCTCACCGTCCCAGAGCAGAGAGCAGATAAAGAGCACATAGTCCAACTTCATGGTGCCTCTAGAGCCACAGCATCAGCAAAAGGTTCGTTTCTTCATTGCTGACTCAGACACTTGCAGTTACTGTACCAACAATGGAATTAATTAGGAAAGGAAGTTGGAGAGTGGGGAAGGCAAAGAATACCAATGCAAATCAATGTTTAGCCCAACAAACCCAATGCACAATTTCTCAGTCAACACTTCCGTTTCAGTTCAGCAGTCAAATCCAAATCATCCAGCAAAGTTTGCCTCAGAGCATTTATAAGTCATCTTCACCTACAAGAATCTGGCAAGAACAGCAAAAACCTTTAACTGTGGGCAGTACAGATGCAAGAAGCGTCATGTCACACCTTGCCATTGTTTGTCTACAGCAATGCCACAGTCTCTCCACCATCACCAGGTCTCTCTCAAACCAGGGTCTCCCTCAAGTCTTGCCACCACAAGTCTTACTTACCTCAAGTCTTGCTCTCCAGTGTGGAAAGCACTAGTTCTCTTTTTTGTTGTTGTTGAGTGGGTTGCTTGTTTTTTTTTAATTTTACATTGGCTTGCATACAAAGTTCATATATATTGTGTTTCACACAATCTTCATTCACATTGTATTTCATACAATCATTCTCATTCATTATGTTATATAAAGTCAGTCACCTTGAAAACATGCCCATCATTGCCCTGTCTTTTCCCAAATCACCACCAGATCTTTTTCATTTCCTTTACTCCTCCTCCCTTCACCCACTAAATCAAGCACTCAGTCTCTTATCCTAGTCCCACAGCTGTTGGTGATTTGCAAGACGATGCTGATTGGCAAGACCATGTGTCTGCAGTTAAGATAGCTGGAGACCAGTGACTAAATTGCTTAAAAAAAAAAGAGGACAACTTTAATGCTAACAACACACAGGCATTTTTAATTCTGTTTTAACCCTCCTCTTATGCTTAATAGTTAATGATCTTTTCAGATCTTCTGGAGCATGTTTCCTGTCTTAGGTAAGCACATAGTGTTACACTGACAACCAGAATAGAGGCTGTTCCAATTCACCAGCTGCTACCAGGACAAGGTTGGATAATCTCCTTCCATGCAATTTACAGGCTTGGAAAACCCACTGGAGAGTCAGCTATGAGTTGGCTCCAACTCAGTATCACATAGCAACTGTAACATTTTTCTACATATCTTGCCTTCTAAACAGAAATATCTTATTCTAGGTAGCATGAGAGTCTTAATTTGCCTTTCAATATTAAAGATAAAAGACTGAGTGAGTTCTAAACTAGCAGAAGCAAGAGCAAGGGGCTTATTCATTAACTCAGGTAGACCTAGACAGATCAAAACATACAAACAGGGTGGGGTTTTTTGGGGGGGAAAGAACAAGTTTTGTTCTGCCCCTTTAAGAACAGAACACCATGGACCCTCAATAAAGGAGTGGGTTGGTGTCTTCAAGAATAGCAAAGAACTACACTGGAAGACAGTAAGAAGAAATAAAAATGCCACAAAATTCTTCTACTATACTCCATTCATCATTTTTCTCAAGTCTGCATTTACTTAACTGCTGCATTGCTTTGACTTTTCCAGACTTCTGATATTAAAATAGTACACCTGCAAATGGAAATGTCTAACTCCCATTAAGTCCACAACTGGGACGAATCCTCATCAATAACATCAGCAATAGAAAGCTAATCTTCCTACAAGGTCAATCTTCTTCAATCAATCTGAACACCAACCATCCCTCCAGGTGCTCTCATCACTGCTCTACTGCTGGGCCCACTAATGTGTTGCAATAGCCACACAGAACTCACAGACAATACTCTCAATTCTGAAGTTCATTAGTTAAGTAACAGGTCATAATTCTTCAGTTAGGATAGCTTCTTAGTCATGTTAACAGGACCTCTGAGTTTTAGCCTTGAAGAGCTCAGTTTCAAACCTCTAAAATAGTGTTACAAAGATACTTTAGTACCACCAAATATGGTGCCTATGTATCATTGATTATGCAAGGGCATTAGACTGTGTCGATCACAACAAATTTTGGCTAACCTTGAAAAGAAAGAATACCAAAACACTTGACTGTGCTCATGCGAAACTTGAACCAGGAATCAGTCCTCAGCTAGAGCAAGGAAATGTTGCATGGTTCAAAACTGGGAAAGAAGTGCATCAGGGATGTGTCCTGTCTCCATAACTTTTCAATCTGTACACAGAACAGATCATTCAGGAGTCTTGGCTTTCTGAGGAAGAATGTGACATCAGTATTGGAGGAAAACTCATCAACAACCTGCAGTACGCAGATGACACAATATTGCTCACCAAAACTTAAAAGGACCTGAAACATTTTCTGCAGAAGGTCAAGGACTGTGTAGTATTCAATATGGATTGAAGCTTAACATAAAGATGACAAAGACTCTCACCACTGGGCTAATAAGTAGCAACAGGATTGTTTGAGGGGAGATTGAAGCTGTAAACAATTTCAGCTTTGTTTGGCTCCACAGTCAACACACCCAGCACCAACAGTCAGGAAATCAAAAGTTGAACTGCACTGGAGAAGTATGCTGACAGGGATCCCTCCAAAGGGCTAAAGAGTAATGATGTCAGCCTAGGGACTAAGGCATGCCTGATTCAAGTCATGGTCTTCACAATTACTTGCTATGCATCAGAGAGCTGGACAATGACTAAGGATGACAGAAGAACAACAGATGCCTTTGAGTTGTGGTGCTGGAGGAGAGTACTGAACATACCATGGGCCACTAAGAAAACAAACATATCTGTCTTGGAGAGGACAAAACCAAGTTTATCCGTGGAGGCTAGGATTTTGAAGTTCCATCTCACCTCTTTTGGGCACATGGCCAGGAGGGACCATTCCTTGGAGCAGGACATTATGCTTGAAAGGGTGGAGGGGCAGCACAGGAGAGGAAGACCCAGATGAGATGTGTTGACACAGTAAGTGGGTTAATGGTGGTAGTATGTTGGAATCAGAGAGACTGGCTCAGGATACAGCAGGGTTCTGAACTATTGTACACAAGGTTGCTATGAGTCACAGGTGGTAGGATGGCACATAACAACAACAGCAATCTGTACCATGCCACAGTAATTCCTACCTACCTAGTAAGACAGGCAAAGGTCCTCAGCTGTAAGCACAAGGGGCAGTAGTTGTACTTCAGCTTTGTCTCATATCAATCTCTTGTTCTCCACTACCTCTGCTGCTTCTGCTACTCCTGCTGCTGTGTCTATCAGTCATCTTGCACCGTAATCTCTGACTCAGAAGGACGTGCTGTACTCTATTCTGCTTCTTCTTGATGGTAGCAAGATTCCCATTTTTGTAACTCTGAACATGCTCATTTTATGACTGATGGGATGGCAAAACTAACCGCTTATTAGTCTTCACGGCTTATTATTCCTACCCCAACCAAGCTATTTGTTTTATTTATATTATTAATAGGATCCAGTCTCCTCAGTGATGCCACATGCACCTCACATTTGTATTGGCCAACCCATACATATGGTGAAATTCAATGTCTAGGAAAACCACAGGAAACAACCTACTGAACCACACTTGACAAAGATGATTCCTAATGAATTTCACTTTATATCGTTCACTATTTCTCTGGATGAAATAGGCCTTTGGAGATCTCTATCTTACCATTTTTTTTTACATAACTCACTTTCAAAATCCGCTGACATCAAGTCAGAAACAACTCATAATTGAGCCTACAGTGGGTTTTCCAAGGCAGTAATCATGCAGCAGGACATTGCTGGTCTTTCTTCTGAAGGGCCTCTGGTGGATTCAAACAACCAGAAAATCTATCACACAATACATTTAAATTTTTAATAATCTCATGTTTAGCTATTAATCTGGAAAATTCATGAACATTGAACAATTTATTTTGTTCACTTAGTACAGGCTAGACCCAGCACACCACCAGCAAATATAGTGACTGAAACCATTAACAGGGGTTTTCATTGTTGTTAGGTCCCATCAAAGTGACTATGACTCATAGCAGCCCATGAACAACAGATCTGAGCCTTGCCTGATCCTTTCCATCCACAAGCTCTCTGATAAACACTAATCTATTGTTACAGTCACTGTGTCGATCATCTGGTTCAGGGCCTTCCTCTCTTTCTCTCACCCTTCACCTGACCCAGCATGATGTCCTTTTCCAAGGACTGGTCCCTCCTGACCTCCTGCTCAAGCTGTGTGAGACCAAGTTTAATCAGCCTTAACACTAAGGAGCACCCTGGTTGCAAATCTTCCAAGACATGTTTGTTTGTTTGTTCACTCAGCAGTCCATGGGATACAAATGACTCTTCTCCAATACCACAAAGGCACTGATTCTTTTTTTTTTTCTTTTGATCATCCTTATTCATGCCCAATTTTCTGAAGAATATAAAGAAACTGAAAAGACCATGGCCTATATCAGGCACACCTTGGTCTTTAAGCTGACATCTTTGTTCTTTAGCACTTTGTAGAGGTCCTTGACAATAGTTTTTCCCAATGCAACACATCTTTTTTTTCTTTCTTCCCTGCTATGACCCAGGATGTGCACTGGGGATCTGAGTAAAATTAAATCACCGACAATGTCAATCTTTTCTCCATCTATCATGATGTTGCCTATGGGCAATATTACTGCCAACTAGTGATGAGGATTTCTGTTTTCTTGATACAGAAATGCAATCCATATTTATCTTACACAGCAAGTGCTTCAAATCTTCATCACTTTCAGCAAGTAAAGTTCTGTAGTCTACATAGAACAGATTACTGATGATTCTTTACCAGTACAGATGCCAATACAGTCCAGGTTCTCAAATTATTTCATTGCTTTTCATTACTGGAGGGGAAAGCACAGTGAGGGTGTGCATAGGAAGTTTGTTCCAGTGCAGCAAAGATGAGACAATTGTGCTTGAAATGATACTCTTCAGAATGTTCTTATGTAAACTTGGCAAGGCCTTGATTCAGGACAGCTACAAATATGGAAAGAGAGCAAAGGATTATCTAAACAGCTAGTGAAGTCACAGTTTAATAAATAGACAATAAAAGAAATAATTTTTTTAGATGTTAACTAAAAACTCCTATTAACTAGTCCCTACTTCTAAGTCTCATCTTTTTTTTTTAAATTTCAGTAAAGACTCTCACAGAAAACACAACTACTTTATAGTTCCAAACTTCTTGGGTAACATTTACCAAGCAAATTAATCAACTATTTCAGTGGTCCATATGACACATGTCAAAAAATTCCATGAGCAAGTTTCTGTGGAAGAAAACAAAGGCACAATAATTTTAGGTGTGTTATTTTACTGTTAGCAATTGCATAACTAATATTACATGAAAACAATGCTTACAAGAAGAAACTATACTAATTTCTAGGAAATGAAAGTAAAGATGAGATGAAAATTGAAAAATATATTCCAAAAAATGTGAAAGACAGATAGGCAAAGAGATGGGTAAACTGTTGTTGTATGCAGATGATATGATACTTTACACAGAAAACCTAAAGACTCAACAAAAAAACTATTGTAGTTAGTAGGCCAGTTTAGTAGAGTGGCAGAATATAATATCAATACCCAAAAATCAGAGTGATTCCTCTGCAGTAAAAAAGAGAACTCAGAGAAGGAAACTAAGAGAGCAATACCATTTACCATAGCCAACTACAAACTGAGATACTTGGGAGTGAACCTAACTAAAGATACAAAAGACCCATACAAAGAAAACTATAGAGCATTTATGAAAGACACAATAAAACCTAAAGAAATGGAAAAATGTGCCCTGTTCATGAATAGGAAGACTCAAAATAGTGACAATGACAATTCTACCAAAAACAATTTACATGTTCAATTCAATCTCAATCCAGATATCAAATTCATTTTTCAAGGAGATTGAAAGGGAAATTATAAAATTTAATTGGAGAGGCAAGAGACCAAAAATATAAGCACAACACTTCTGAGAAACAAAAATGAGGTGGGAGGCATAGCACTTCCTGACCTCAAAAAATTCTACACAGCCGTAGTAACCAAAACAGCACGGTACTGATTCAATGACAGGCACATAGACCAGTGGAACAGAGTTGAGAACACAGAGATAGACTCAGCCATCTATGGTCAACTGGTATTTGACAAGGAAATCAAAGCT
>NW_006400600.1:0-429 GCF_000299155.1 Elephantulus edwardii | reverse complement strand
GAAGAGTGCAAACGTTCCCTACAAAGACAGAAGACGAAGAAAAAACCAAATTGAATGTCAGAAGAAACTCTGAACACCGGAGTGCAGAGAAGTCAAAGTACAAGGAAGAATTCAAGATACTAAAGAGCTGAATAGAAGATTTCAAAAGGCAGCGCGGGATGACAAAGTAAAATATTACAATGCAATGTGCAAGGAGTTGGAGTCAAACAAAAGGGTCAAACTTGCTTAGCATTTCTTAAGCTCAAGGAACTGAAGAACAAATTCAAACCTCAAGTTGCTATAATCAAGGATGCTTTAGGCAGAGTAGTAAACGATCCAGGAGGTATCAAAAGAAGATGGGAAGAATATATTGAGTCATTGTATGGAAAGGAATCGGCAGACACAGAAGAATTTAATGAAACAACGTATGAGCAAGAGCCTGTGGTGATG
>NW_006400599.1:16949-18671 GCF_000299155.1 Elephantulus edwardii | reverse complement strand
GCTATGGATAAGAACTCCCTCAACAGTATTGAACAACAGTATATATCAAGTTATGTAAAAAATAATAAAATTTCTCATTGGAGAGGAAGCATGTGGTGAGATAGGAACTCTTACATTGTTGGTGGGATTGTAAAATGTTATAACCACTCTAGAAGCAGTTTGGTACTTCCTCAAAAAACTGAACATAGAAACTCCATATGACCCAGCTATTACATTGATTGGAATATGTTGTTGTTAAGTGCCATCGAGTCACAAGCAACACATAGTTACCCTATGAGAGAAGTCCTGGACACTTCCTGTATAACTTTCGTTCTTCCTCCAGGTTCATAGGGTTTCCCGAGGCAAGTTATTGTGGAAGTGGATGTCACTCCTGCTTCCAAGCTTGTTTTAATCGACGAGCATCATCAAACACTGTCCACCATGGGTAAGAGTATTTGGCTTTAGAGCAACCTTGAGTTACCTCTGTACAGCAAGTGGACATACCAGGGTTGCACAATCTAGAAGAATGTTTCACCAAAAACAATTAAAGGCAGGCCTGAGGACCACGGAGTAGAGTCACCCACCTTCGACTGGGGAGCATGACTTTCTGTTCGCTAGACCAACTGCTCGCTCTCCCTTACTCTATATATACCCCAAGAAAATGAGAACTAATGAAAACTTGTACATAACAGCATTATTCACCATCACAAGAACATGGAAACAGCCCAGATGTCCAACCACAAACAACTGAATTGAGAAGTTGTGGTACACTCATACAATGAAATATTATGGAGCATGCAGGAGCAATCATTGTGTAAATTACTACTTAACTTGGGAGGGACTGAAGAGCATTATGCTTATTGGACTAACTCTATTCTATCCCCCAAGGACAAAGGCTGTATAAAATCATTATTTTAGAATGTATATGAGGATCCAGCATGAGGCATGGGTGGGTGTAGGGTGGAAATAGAGTGTTGAGGATAGGGAGTAAGGTGTTAATCATAAGGTTGCACAAGTTGGTAGGTGGATGGGGTGAAGGATATTGGAAGGATCTTTTGTGAAAAACAATATATTCAAACTTTGTAAATAAATCAGAATAATATCAACAAATTAAAAACATTAAAATGACCACATGATGGAACAACAGGACACATGTAAAATGATATTGGATATTTACCTTATACCATCTACGAAACTAACATAAAAAGATCAAAAGCTTATGCATAAGAACTAAATTATAAATCTCTTAGAAATATAAAGATTCTAGAAATCTCTCTTTGCATTATTTCAAATTGTTGTTGTTATTGTTATTTGCCAATGAGTCACTTGTGGCTCATAGTGACCCTTTGTACAACAGCTCTAAAACCTGCTCTATCCCTTGCCAATCTTATTGTCTCTGACACACCTATCCTCATTACTGCAGTAACTGAGTCAATCCAGCTCATCGATGGTCTTCCTTTCCTGCACTGTCCCTCTACCTTCCCAAGCACGACATCTCTCTCCAAGGAGTGATCCTGCCTTGCCATATGTTCAAAGTATGACAGACAAAGCCTTAGAATCCTTGCCTCCAAGGAGAAGCCCGGCTTCACCCTCTTCAGGACAAACTTGTTGGTTCTCCTTGCAGTCCATGGCACACTCAATACTCTTCTCCAGCACCAAAGCTCAAAGGCTTCAACTCTCTTTGTATCATCCCTAGTCATTGTCCAACTCTCTGATACATAGCAAGTAATTGCAAAGACCATG
>NW_006400599.1:0-15859 GCF_000299155.1 Elephantulus edwardii | reverse complement strand
GAGCAGGGTTTAGGGCTATTGTGCATAGGGTCGCTATGAGTCGGAAACGACTCGACGACACATAACAACAACAACAGCTGGTACCAAGAGTGTTGATTGTAAAGTGAAGCATACTGAAGCTGTCAACAATCTCAATCTTTTCACCATCCATCATGATGCTACCAATCAGCCCAGTGGTGAGAGTATTTGTTTTCTTGATGTTGAGCTTCAATTCATACTGAAGGCTGTAGGTCTTGATCTTCAGTAAGTGGACCAGCAAGGATTTATTTTATATTACAAAAAATCCAACAAACAAAAGAATGTATAGATAAATTATACTCCATTACAATTTTTGGGGGTGTTGTGTGGTATTATAAAGGAAGTGAGAAAAAATGCATCCCTAAAGCAAGAAAATGTTCATAAAAAGATAGTCTTGGTGTTCAGAATACATAAAGAATCATTACAATTCAACAATAAAAAGACAAATAATCCAAATGTAAAATGGACAAATTATTTGAATGGATATTTCTTCAAAGGTGGACAAATTGCTAATAAACACATCAAACAGTTAACATCTTTAATAATTTTATCCTGTGCCTCTAGTAATCACTAAAAATTTAGTGTCTTTAAAGCGATAAATGTATTACTTACAATTAAAGAACTCAGAAGTCAAAAAAAATTGTTATTCATACCAAAGTTTCAAAAGATCTGTGGTCTTTCTTGAGGCTCTAGGAGAAAATCTGTTACCTTGATTTGCTGTTTTCTAAATGTCATCTACTTTTCCTGCATCATGAGCTATTCCTCTGTTTTTAAAACCTACATCAAAGCATCTTCATATGTTTGATCCGGACCATTCACATTGCTTTCTACACTTAAAGAAAAACAACACCCATATATGATTGTATGTTTATATCAAGATCCCTCAGATTATCTAACGTAAACTTCTCTTTTTTAAGTTTTAATGTACTTTGTAAAATACATGAGATTGAATTGTGCAGGGCTCTTTGGATTAGAACAAGTAATTACACTACTCACTGTCATTGTCACAGGCTTTTGATACTTACAATAATTAAGACAATAATAAAGTAGCAAAGGTTAATAATTGGCCGGGTACTCACAAAAGGCTTCCACCAAAAGGTGTAATTTTTTATTTTCTGGTTTTTGGTTTTTTTAGATCAATGTGTGTTTTTTATGGGAGGGGAAGCAGAGGAGAACTTAGTTCTGAGGCTTCTCATAGTATAGACTAACTGGAGTGCCCACTGTCTTTTGATTAGGTGAGAAACAGCAAAAGTTTTTTTCTCTTAAAGGTGCAAGATTGATTGTGAGCACTTAAGTAGTCATGGAAACACAAAAAGTGATTCTGGGTTAAAAGCAAAGAAGCTATTTGAACAGAGACAAAGCATTGGATCCTAATTTCCAACCTCTTTGTTAGAGAATGTGCTGAGTCTTATGCCTCAGTTTAGGTAAATCGTACCGCAATCATAGAAATGGATTACCCTCCCAATATAATGTCAATGAATAACAAATTTAAATGTGTAAATAACCTTAATATTTTTCCTTATTCATAGCCTCCTAGAAATCTTTGGAGGACTGTAATTCTACCCACAACAGCATAATTAGTTCTTTGCCATTATTTTTACTAGATCTTTAGGAATCAACTCTGACTAGTAGTGAGTCTTGACATAAGAGATTGAAACCTTGATGTAGCAGTGAAATGTAAACTAGAGCTAGAGTAACAGAGAGCTCTCAATAGTAATGATATTTTCACAGTATTAAGTCTTTCAATGCATAATCGTGATACTTATTTAAATCTCTGAGTTTACTCTGATATTTTGTAGTTTTCTTTGAATTTATATGTATACACATGTATGTATGTATATATACGCATGTATATATGTATGTATTTGTGTGTGTATTTATATATACATATATGTTTTATCTCTGGTTAGATTTATTCTTAAATATGTGATTGTTTCAATGGCTGAAATTGACATGAAATGTATGATGTAAACCAGTAGCCATTCAAGAAAAACTTGAAGAAAGTAGAGTATACATATATCTAAGAAAAGGGCATTCTTTGGTGAAGAAATAGCCAGTGAATAGGTCTTTAGAAGTCATTGTATCATGTTTGAAGACATCAACAACGGTAAAGAGGCAAGCTCAAAAAATGACAGAGATATTTGCACTACAAACGCACTGCAACTTAAAATTTCAGGTCAATGTAAGGTACACATTCCATGAAAATAATTGTAGGTATAATTTTGAGTGAAATGAGAGGGCATTAAAATAGTAACAATCTGAAGTCATTTTCATTTTTGAAGAATCACTTTGATTGCTGGGGTGAGAATAAGCTGGAAAAAGAGGAGGTCGTTTCAAAACAAAAAATAGAAAAGACAATCAGAAAATCAATGGCCAGAAATCCAGCTGGAAGATTGTTTGATTTAGATTTTTTTGTTGTTGCTGTGTACAGAACAGACCCATGGCTGACTCTCCAGAGGGCTTTCAAAGGAAGTTAATTGCATGGAAAATGATTGACTATCTATCTCCAACAGAGCAGGTGGTGGACTTGAACCACATGCTTTCAGAATTATCACATATGTTCTTGCTACTAAGCCACCAGAGCTCCCTATGATTCTGATTGGTATAGTATAAATAGTGACCTCTGAGCCATCAAGCCCATAACATGTAAATTAGGGTTATTTGGACAAGAGGGCTGAGTAGAAGATTTAAAATGGAAATGAAGAGATCATCTTAGGTATTTCAAATGGACTCAAAATGCAAAGAAAAATGTCCGAAAAAGGAAAGAAAAAGTCACAGAAAATGAGAAAAAAGAATGCAGCCACACAGACAGAGATTAGAGTGATGCAACCACAAGTTGAGGAATGTTAACAGTTCCTAGAAATTTCAGAGGTAAAAAACATCTGGGAGGTTGGTCTGTACAAGGAGAAATATGGCATCAGGATTGGAGAAATACTCATCAACAACCTGTGTTATGTAGATGACATAATCTTGCTTGCTGAAACTGAGGAGGACCTGAAGTGCTTGCTACAGAAGGTCAAGGACTGCAGCCTTCAGTATGGATTGAAGCTTAACATCAAGAAAACAAAGATTCTCACCACTGCACAAAATGGAAAAATCATAGATGGTGAAGAGATTGAGATTGTTAATAGCTTCAGCTTGGTTGGCTCCACAATCAACACTCTTAGTACCAGCAGCCAGGAAATCAAAAGATGAATTACAGTGGAAAAAATCTGCTGTCCAGTACGTTTCCAGAGTGCAGAAGATCAATGATGTCAATCAAGAGACTAAGGTGCACCTGATCTAGGACATGGTCTTTGTAATTACTTGCTAAGCATCAGAGAGCTGGACAATGACTAACGATGATAGAAGAAGAATTGATGCCTTTGAATTGTGGTGCTGGATAAAAGTATCGAATACCATAGACTGCTAGGAAAACAAACAGATTCATCCTGGAGAGGATGATATCAGCCTGCTTCTTGGAGGTCTGACATATTTTGGGCTTGGTACAAGGAGGAAGGAAGGAGGTCTTTGCAGAGGGACATCATGCCTGTAAGGGTGGAGACACAGTGCAACAGAGGAAGACCCTGAATGAGATGGATTGATTCAGTGATTTATAATGGAGACAGGTGTGTCAGAGTCAATATGGTTGGCTCAAGATAGAGCAGGGTTCAGGTCTGTTGTACATAGGGTCACTATGAGTCATAAACAACTTGACAGCATATAACAACACCACACGGCAAAGCAAAAGAGATAAAAGTATAAAAGAGAAAAACTATAAAACTATAAAAATCTAAATAAAAACTGTATAAAACTACAAAAGAGAAACTGAAAACTATAAAATTATTTCATATAACAGAAGAGAAATAAAAATAATTTGGTATGAAAGGTGTTGTTCTTAGGTGCTATCGAGTACAACTCAAACATGTTACATATCTGAATCTTTTGCCACCCTCACAGTCTCTGACACAGACAAGCCTATTGCTTTAGTCACTGTGTCAACCCTCCTGGTGAGGGTCTTCTTTCTCCTTTACGATCCCTCCATCTTCCCCAAGCATGATGTTCCTCTCTGAGGAATAAACTGTCTTAGCAACATGCCCAAATTATGTGAAAAGAAACTTCATTTTTTATGCCACCAAAGAGTATTCTAAGTACACATTCTTCAAAATATACCTGTTTGTTCTTTTGGCTGTCCACGAGATCTTTAAAACTCTTCACAAACATCATAGTTAAAAAACTTCAATTCTTCTATCATCGTTAGTCATTGTTCAACTCTCAGCAGAATAGATTACAAGTGACTGAAAGACCTTAAACTGAATTAGAAACAACTTAGTTCTCAAAATGACATCATTGCTCCTCAACAATTTGGAGAAGTTTCTGATTGCAGACTTTTGCAGTTCAGTACATCTGATCTCCGGACTGTTGGTACCAAATGCATTGATTATGTCAGCAAATACTTATTGAGCATTAACTATATGCCAAAAAAATTTAAGAGAAATAAAAAAGCATTCTTCCTGTCCAAATCTACACAATAACTGACAGAATAATATTGTGCTTTGTTTTTATTGTACAGTTGTTTGTTACGTGCTGTCAAGTTTGTAAAGTCTAATTATTCCAATGATTAACCAAATTCATAGAATAAATTTAGAAAATGAAATCACTAATTTGATCTATTCACAGAATCAGAAACCTGGAAGAGAAACTAAAACTTGTTTTGGGATTAGTTTCTTTGTTCATTAAAATTAATTTTTAAACTTTATGTGCAGTCTGAATGCAATTAACAGGATCAAAAATGTTTTCTAAGCAGTTCCTTCTGGGATCTAAATGGCTCCAGACTTGACATATCTGGTTTATCTCTTATTGTCTTAAATTGTGGGAGAATTTGACATGTAAGTCAGCTTACAGTGTTGAGGTTACTGCTGTAGATAAGAGAAATTCCAGTTACTCTATCTGAGCTTCTCTTAGGCAGCTGGAGGATATATGAGTCAATTATAATCATTTGGGCTTCAAAGACATACTTCGACTCAAATTTTAGACCTCTTCCATCTATTCCTTTTTCTGCAATTGCTTTGGATCACAGAATCACTGCTGATTAAAGAGACCAATTAGTCTAGATTTATCTTTCTCCAGTATACTTTAGTCTAATGTAAAACAAGCTCTTCTTCCTCAATGTTTCTTATTAACTTCTAAAAATTTAGGAAGAGAGTTTGTCCACTGGTTTTCACATATTCTCATTTAACAAAATTTAATAGAGCAAAGAGATAGTTATTTTTTTTCTTCGTCCCATATTCCTCTATCTTTACAGCTGTGGCTGAAAATTTTTGTCTATTTGATTACAAAGCCAATTCTTATTCTTTTCTAGATTTTATTCAGGCTCTTTGGAACAGCTTTTGCATTATTAGTACAACACCCTAAGTACTACACCACCAGAATTTCACTTCACTACCTCTATACAACCCTGCTTGTGGAAAGTGAGGAGGGCCTGGAGTGCTTGCTGCAGAGGGTCAAGGACTGCTGCCTCCAATATGGATTGAGGTTCAATGTCAAGAAGACAAAGATTCTCACCATTGGGCCAATTGGCATCATCAGGATGGATGGTGAAGAGATTGAGATTGTTCACAGCTTTTGTTTGCTTGGCTCCACAGTCAACACTCTTGGCACCAGTAGCCAGGAAATTAAAAGACGTAGCGCCATGGGAAAGTCTGCTGTTAGGGACCTCTCCAAAGAACTAAAGAGTAATGGTGTCTCTCTGGAGACTAAGGTGCGTCTGATACAGGCCATGGTCTTTGTGATCACTTGTTATGCATCAGAGAGCTTGACAATGACCAAAGAGGATAAAAGGAGAATTGATGCCTTTGAGCTGTAGTGCTGGAGAAGAGTATTGAGGGTACCATGGGCTGCTAGGAAAACAAACAGATTCATCCTGGAAAGGGTCAAATCGGGCGGCTCCTTGGAGGCAAGGATTCTGAGGCTCAATCTAACATACTTTGGACATGTTGTAAAGAGGGATCGGTCCTTGGAGAAAGACATCATGCTTGTTAGGATGGAGGAACAGCGCAGGAGGGGAAGGCCCTCTATGAGGTGGATTGATTCGCTGACTGG
Organism: Elephantulus edwardii; assembly: GCF_000299155.1. Classification (NCBI taxonomy): domain Eukaryota; kingdom Metazoa; phylum Chordata; class Mammalia; order Macroscelidea; family Macroscelididae; genus Elephantulus; species Elephantulus edwardii. The sequence goes on along the minus strand of NW_006400599.1, from coordinate 9,760 downwards.
GGCAATTGGGATGGGTGTGTTGGAGATGGTGCGATTGGCACAAGGCAGAGCAGAGTTTAGGGCTTGTTGTACATAGGGTGCTACGAGTTGCAAGCGACTTGATGGCACATAACAACAACACCTCTAATTGTTATTTACTTATTATTTCAATATGCATGGTATTAACTTCTCTTCATTGTGAGTCACACGTTTTACTGTATATGTGTGGCTATGATGTATCAATTTGCTGTGTAATCTTTTTTTTTTCTTCACTTAATTTTATCCTGCCATAGAACTATTCCACAGGTCACTGTCTATTTCTATTCAGCAATGACTAATTATAAAATGAAGGTGGTATTTATGATTATTAATATTTAGCAACTCTTTTACAGTATGTCTTAGAGAAAGTGTAACCAATGTGCTTGGATGCAAGGATGGTGAAGCTTCACTTGGCATACTCGGGCATGTTTTGGGAGGTGGTCCTTGGAAAAAAATACATGATGTTTGAAAAGGTGGAAAGTTAATGTAAAAGATGAAGATTTTAAAAAGATACATTGGTATAGTGACTGTCACAAGAGACTCAAGTATACCAGAAATTGTGAGTATAGCACAGTATAGGGCAAGGTCCAAATCCATGGTTCATAGGGTGGCTATGAGTTAACTGGAGGGCTTTCTAGGTACAGAAAATGGGACCTGGAGCACAGGGCTGTAACCATATCTCTGAAAAGGCCGAAAGGAGTGAGAATAGCATAGCCCCTCACCACCCAAGAACAGAAAACAAATAAAGAACCCACAACCCAGCCCTGTAGTGCCTCAAGAGCCATATCAATAGCAAGAGGTTCATTTATTCATTGTTGACTGACAGACTTCACTCACAGTTGTGGTACCAAGAGTAGCTTTATTAGGGTGATAGATTAAAGAGTGGAAGAGGAAAAGAGTATCTCATGGTACAAGTCCAGGTTTAGTTCAGTAGTCTTAAGGCAGATTAAGAGCATAACACAATATCTTAATTAGTGATAAGTTTTAGCTTCAATTCAGCAACATAAATTCAAAAAGCTTCTGGTTTTCTCTATTTGCCTCAGAGAAGCTACAAGTCAACATTTTCAAGCATCCAACAAGAACACCAAAACATTTAACTGTGGCAAGCACAAATACAAGAAGCCTTAGGACACATCTTATCACAGTTTCTCCACAGCAATGCTATGGTCTCTCCATCACCATCATCAGGGTATTTCCAAGAGAATCTTGCTTTTACTAGGGTTTTGCTTATATCTCCCTCAATACTTGCTGCTAAGTATGGGAAGCATTCTCTCTCTCTCTATCTTTTCCTAATTCTATAGCTGCCGATGGTTTACAAGACCATGTGTCTGCAGGTAAGTTAAGTAGAGACCAGAAGGGCCTAAGGTAATGGTTTAAAAGACCAACATTAAGCTAACGTTGCAAGCCATAACAACAACAATGGCATTGTCAGCTATTCCCCAGATGATGGCTTTGGTTTGAAATTGTTAGGAAGAAACACTTACTGGTAAGTGAAACCCTTGTGATAAAAAGATGGAATCAAAATAATATTTGTACCTTACTGTACTTATTGCCATCAAGTCAAAACTGAATCCCAGCTGACTCTCTAGTGGGACTTTGAAGGTTGTAAATGGATCCTCTTTCTCCAGGAGATACTGGTAGATTCAAATAATCAGACAGAAACTGCCTGTGGAGAGCAATTCCCTTGCAAAGTATATGCGAAGGACTATATTACCAGAAAAATGAACATGAATGCTGGTGTTAAACGGCTTATAGTTTCCCATTCTATTACTCTAAGAGTGACTCAGACCAGAAGTTCTGTGCATTTAGTATACAAATTATAGTTGGTATTGGTTTTTTTTTTGTTTGCTTGTTTTGTAGTTTATATTGTTATTTAAACCAATTTCATAATTGTATAGAACTCGCTGCTAGATAAGTCATCTCATGTATTAAAGCAGGTATCATTGTTCACAAAAGTTAATAGCTTAAAAAGAGGATTCATTAGTGATTGAAGGTAATATATTAACTGAATGTACTAACAAATGGAGTTAAGTTATTGTCTAGATCCTAAATTCCAATGATATGATTTCGATACATTATGTTATGAAATAGTGATTTAATAAATATTTTAATTTTTCTTATAATTAGCTAAAAATAACAAATTAAACTAGATTTAATTGTGATCTCAAATATATGTAAATTGTTATAAATTCTAACCTTTTGGTTATCATCCCATATTGTAATAGGCATTTGTTGTAATGATGGATAGTGTTGCTGTGGATGTGAGACAAGGAAATACAAAATGCCACACTACAGAAATATCACCACAAGGAAGCTCTGGGAGCTGGACTAGTAGTTAGAAGCTGTGCTACAATCCCAAAGGCATACAACTAAAACCTACCAGCGTCTCTGAGGGAGAAGAATGGGCAACACACCACTGTGCAATTAAACTGCCTCAGAAATTCTACTGTAGGGTCAGCTATGAGTTGGTTCCAATTTAAGGGCACACAGAAAAAACAGAAGCAGAAAAAAAAGACCATTATCTTTTCCCAGTGCCAATAGAAAGATACACTTGTAGATTGCTCTCATTGCCTTGACCTATTTTGAGCCCACCTAACCATTTCTGATACACCTAACCCCATTGCCACAGTCACTGTATCAATTCACCTTATCCAGAATCTTCCTCTTTTGCACTGACCCCCTACTCTTACAAGAATTATGATTTTCTCCAAGGACTGGTTCATCCCGGTGACATGCCCAAAGAGTGTAAGATGGAGCTTTAATATCCTTGCCTCCAATGAGCAAATTAGTTTCACTTTCTCCAAGACATAGTTCGTTGTTCTTTTAGCAGTCTACGGTATGTTTAAAACCTTTAATCTTTCTCAAACACCCCAACTCAAAGGCATAGATTCTTCTTCTACTACACTTACTCATCGTCCAGTGTTCAGGTGCATAGCAAGCAATTGAGAAGACCATGGCTTCTGGACCAGCTCAGCTCCACCTGGCTCCTCAGGCCTCGAGACCTGGTGGCCTGGCTCCCCAGTGTACATCTGGGTCCTATGGCTCTGTGTTTTGTAGTTTTAGTAGATAATTAAATTTCCATATTCTGTAAGTCATAATTACATAATTCAGTGGGTAAGGAGTTGTGCTTCCAGCTCAAGGGTGGTTAACTTAATTCTACTCACAGCTCCACGGGAGTAAAAGGGGCAAACTCTCCCCATGAGATTTAGCTCAATTCTCTCTTTCAAGCTTAATCCTCAATTAAAAATGAAATATCTATTTCAAAAATAACTCTGGACCCTCAAATTTCCTTTATCTTTATACTGCAACCATCGTAGAAAAACTATTCATAATTATTCAAGAAACTACAATTTTGAAGAAGAGTATGGCACTACCAATATTGGAGGGAAATTTATCAATAACTTTGGTATGCAGCTCAACATGAAGGAAAACAAAATTCTCACCACTTAACAGATAAGGAACATCATGATTGATGGAGAAACATTTGAAATTGGCAATAACTTCATCCTACATTATGTTGTTCTTAAGTCTATCGAGTCAAACACAACTCAGAGGGACCCTATGAACAAAATACCTGAACCCTGTTCTTTAATCATTATCGTTTCTCTAAGTTCATAGAGTTTCCAGAGTCATGCTGTTTAGGAAGCGGATGCCACTCCTTCTTCCAACCTTGTCTCAATCTTGGAACTTCACCAAACACTGTATCCATGGGTAACCATTATGACATCTGACACAGCAGTGGCACAGTGTTCATTTTCAGCATCACAGCAACCCCAAGTTACCTTAGTACAGCCAACTGACAGACCAGTGCTCTACCACTTAGAAGGATATTAGTCCCAAATACAATTAATTAACACCAGCCTCCAAGCTATTCATCTACAATAAATACTAGTAGTACTTGGCACTTGTGGTCAGGGGATCAGGAGATGTATCTCAGTAGGAAAATCTGCAGTGAGAGACCTCTCCAATTTACTGAGGAGCAATGATTGAGTCATTGAGTCAGCTGATTGAGTCAGTTTGAGGACTGTGGTACACCTAATCGTGATTTTTTTCACTCACTTGCTATGTTGGTGAGAGGGAGACAATTACTAAGGATGACAAAAATAATTGATGCTTTTGAACTGTGGTGTTGGAGAATAGTACTGAATATTCCATGAACTGTCAAAAGAACAAACATATGTTTTGGAGAAGGTGCAGTGAGAATGCTTCTTGGAGGCAAAAATGATAAAGCCTTGTCTCATGTGCTTGTCTCAAAACTGTGGGTGTTTTGCTAGTACAGCTTATTCCTTGGAGAGGGACGTCGTGATTGGAAAGGTGGAGGGATGACAAAGGGGAAGAAAACTCTGAGCCAAGTGGGTTGCAACAGTGACTGCAGCAATTTGCTCTAATCTGCCAGATAATGAGAGGATGCTACGAAACAGGATAAAGTTCAAGTCCATTGTTCATAGGGTTACTGTAAGTTGTACTCTACTCAATGGTACCTAAGAGCAGTGCTAAACACTGAAAACAATTTCCTAGCTAGTAGCACTCATTTTAGTCACCAAACATTAACGTTCTCATTGCAAACTTTGATAAATCTCAATTTTTCTTTAGTTATGTTTATATTCAATTAACTTCTTACACTTTCCACTAGCCTACACATGACATAACTTTTACTCCAAGGTGGAATACCAACAGTTACATAGTCTATTCTGCCTCATGAAAATTGATGCATTACAAACTAGAAATACTCCATAGAATTTTTAAGGATATAACATTTCAGACCCAGATCATGAGGTCTTTTTTTCAAAGTAATTATGTTAAGTTCAAATTTCTCTCCTTTCTGTTAACAGTCTAACAGTCATTTCTGCCACTCTCACCACATATTCAGGGAGCTCTGGGGTGGCCTAGTGACAAGAAGCTGTGCTGAAATCCCAAAGGCATGTGGTTCAAGGCCACCATCTGCTCCACAGAAGGATGAGCAGGCTCTTTCTGTGCAGTTAACTGACTCTGAAAACAAGCCGGAGGGTCAGCTCTGGATCTGTTCCAATTATACTGCATACAACAGCCACATATTCAGTTTTTAAAGCCCAATAAATTCCAGCTCATCTATGACATTTTTTCTTACTATCATGAATAGTCATTTGTTTATCTGCAATATTTTCATAAGTAGAATATTGTATTATAAGTTTTGGTTGTTTCTACTACTAGATCATAACTTTCCTAAAGAGAATATTTTCTCATTTTCATGTTTGAACTATAATATCTAGCAGAGCTTTAATTACACTATAAATATTAACACAAGCAATTATTTCTTGATAATTTTATATGCTATACTAAGTATCTCAGCAAAAACTTAATGGGTAACTTTTTTTTAATGTATCTACTAGGCATAAAATGAAAGTAAATAACCAGTTTAGTATCTCTCATTTAAGCATTTCAGATAGAAGGAAACTAAATAACATAATTGCAATAGAGTAGGGGGAAAAGGATACAATTTTCAATAGGAATATAAAGAAAGACAAATAGAATTTATAAGAGGTGGGTATCACAAAGAAAAATTAGGAAATATTAAGGATTTATTAAACCTTACACACTGTAATTATTTTCTATTACTTGGCTTCTTAATTATTTATTGCTAATTTTATAAATTAAAATATAAAATATATGAAAGAGATATAATAGTTCTTCACATGTATTCTCTGATAAAACATTACTGGCATTTAATATTCCTGAAGGACTATATACTGCATTAAGAATCAAAGAAGTTTAAAGTGAAATAGTCAACATACCATGAACTGCCAAGAAAACAAACAGAGAGGATGAAACCAAGTCTCTCCTTGAAGGCTAGAATATTGAAGTACTGCCTCGCTCACTTTGGGCATGTGGCCAGGAGAGATCAGTCCTTGGAGAAGGGCATCACATTCAGAAGGGAGGACAGATAGCGAAGGAGAGGAAGACCCCTGGATGAGGTTAATTGATACAGTGACTGGGAAAATGGGGGTTGGTGTGTCAGAGTTAGTGAAAATGGCTCAGAACAGGGCAGGGTTTAGAGCTGCTGTGCATAGGGTTGCTATACATCACAGGCAACTCAATGGCACATAAAAACAATAACATATTATGACAGGTTTGGAAGTAGGAGAGGCATCCACTTCCAAAATAACATGCCTCCAGAAACTCTATGAACTTTGAAAAATGTCGATAGGTGTAGAGAGGCTTCAGACCTTTTGTTCATAGGGTTACTGTGAGTCATGCTTAACTTGAAGGCAATCAACAGCAACAACATGTTTTTATTTGACAAGAGATGAAGGTGATGAAACATAGCTCGTCAAAAGACTAGCAAATTTTAATGACGCTATTCATTTGTGAAGTGGTTGGATTCTAAAAGGTAGTTTCTTTTGTTTTGTTTGAGGGTCAGGTGTGGAATGTTTGGTTGCTTTTACTTTATTCACAACCTTGGGTGAACTGATTGGATTTGCTGAATTTGGCTAACCATGAGCTGTGGGCTTGAAGCCTCTTGTTTAGAGCCAGTCAGGACTTGGTGGGCTGGCCTGTGTATTTGAAAGTTGGCTTGGCCTTTGACTAAGTCTCTAGTTTGGAGGCTCATGGGTAAAGAGGTTGGATTCTGGAACGTGGTTGTTTCTTTTTTTGGTTGAAGGTTGTGTGTGGGCTGTTTATTTAGTTGTTAATTATGTTTGGAATGAACATTTTTCTAAGTGGTACAGCACTGGTCTGTTAATTCATTGTACTGAGGTAACTTGTGGTTGATGCAGAACGCTGTGACACTAGTGTGTCAAATGCCATGATTACCCATGGTGGATGATGTTTGGTGGAGTTCCATGATTAAGACAGGCTTGGAAGAAGTAGTGGCATCCACTTCCTAAACAGCCCGCCTCTGGAAACTCTATGAACTTAGAGAAATGACAATAGTTACATAGAACAGGATTCAGATTTTTTGTTCATAGATAGGGTCGCTTTGAGTCATGCTCAGCTTAAAGGCACTTAACAACAACGACAACGTGCATAAATAAGGGAGCTCTAAAGACCTATTGGCAAGAAGCTGTGCTGCAATCCTGAAAGTATATGGTTCAAATCCGTAGACTGCTCTGTGAGAAGAGGATGGGCAATCTCTTCCCACATGATTAACATCCTTTGAAAAACTGCCAGAGGGTCAATTATGGATCAGTTCTGACTTGGCAGTACACACACGTATACACACATGTATAAGTAAATTTAATATTTATTTATAAATATATTTATTTTTATATTTTAACATTCTGAATACAAAGGCCCACAAAAATAAAAAGCAAGAGAAGTTGTTACAGTGGGTTTTGAAATGAACATCCTGCTATTACCATGGAAATAAATATGTTGAGCTATATGAGGAGATTAAAACTTACTCAGCTTTTATTTTATATTAATTTTCTTCTTTTGAAAAACAAAATGAGCCATTATCTTGGGACTTCTATCCAGTCTGGAATCCAAGATGACTGCTCTCCTGCAGAGACATGTTGGCTGTCTTGCCTATGTGTCCTTCTTAGTCTTCAACTTTGTTATGAGAAATACTATTTGTTTGGGAACCATAGCCAAGTAAGAATGGAACAATTTTGGAATAATAATGGAACAATTTTGGAATAATAATACAGTTTAAAACCATCCTTTGACTCCTCATACCACTATTTACAGTTGGTCTCTTCCCACGTTTATGCATTTTTGGTATTTCCTTGACTGCTGAAGTCTCTTTTATAAAAGTCTCATATTCTACCGACTGAGCTAGCTTGGTGAGGAGGAGTCTCTTTTTTGACCTGTCCACAACATTGATCCATGGAAACGTGGAGTCTTATTTGGAACTTGTAAAACCCCTTAGTCTGACTCCAGCCCTGATATACACAGCTAAGTTTACACTTATCTCCCCTCTCCTATACCACACTTGGAATGGGATATGCCATTTATTATGAGATCTTGGAAAAGGCCTGAAGATTCCCCAATTGTACAGTCTGGAGTAAATGTGTTTGTTTTTGCTCTGTTACCTTCTTTAGGGCTGCTAACCATGTAAACCTTGATTCCTTACATTTTACAACAATTATAACACTGACCTTCCTTCTGTTTGTTATACTTTTTTTCTAGCTATGAAGAAGTTCTCCTGATTTGATGAAACCTTTTTTATGCTTTCAATCTCCTTAGAACTCAGTGTGTTTTTGGAGGCTATAAACTGCATGAGAGGAGATTGTCTATCTTTTGAGAGATTGTAACTGCGTGTCTTTTGGTTGGTAGCACATTTCTTTACCACTTGACCAACAGAGCTCCTGAAGAACTATGTAACAAAATAAGATTTCGTTTCCCCCTTTATAAAGATGAAAGGCTACAAAAACTCCCTTTTTGTTCCCCAAGGGTTGCAGTCTATTGTGCACTTATATTTTCTTTCTATATTGGGCTTTGATTGGTGCTAAGGGACAGCTCTTTATTCCATTTTTCTAAGGCGGTGGAAACAATGACAACTTTGTCGCCTCTGCCCTAAGGGCTGAGGTTGGGGCTCTGGGTGCCACTTTCTGTGGGTTGTTAACTTAAAGGACAGTTCTCTTCATTGGTCAGAGCCCAGGATCTTTGAGATCCACACATTGATACTGAAAAAAAAAAAGGAAAGATAAGTGGGAAAAAATAGCATTGCCCCACCTAGAAGAAGATAAAGGAGGGTGGCTCTGGGAGCAGGTGCTTTGGGAGATGTTATACAGTGGGAAAATACATTGAATATTGTAACTAAACCTAATAAAGCATAATTGAGATTTCTTGGACTTCTAGGGAGACAAGACTCTTAATGCTATGTTTTCTAATCCAAATTCTTCTGGTATATTTTTCTCAAACTGAATTACGATTGAGATATTATTGTGTCTTTGAAACAGAAAAAAACGTATTTTGGGCTGCTGTAAAACCAACTTAGTGGTTATAATACCTTTAATTCAGGGACTAAATTTAAAAAAAAAACAAAACCACACAGTGGTAAGTATAGAGAAGAATCTGAATTCCAGAGATATTTTAGAGTGAAAATGAAGTAGACTGAGGAATCAATCATAAACCAGGACAGATGAGATATCTCACATTACTTGCCTATTGCTGTTGGTGGATTCAAACTTAGAGAAACCCTCAATTTCAGAAATTTTAAATCTTTATGCCCCTGCTTCTGCCAGAGTACTGATTGGTGGATTCAAACAACCATCTCTTCAGTTAGATGCACATTTTACACCATTCCACGATGCTGTTGAAAATACAATGAAATAGATATAAATAACCAGCTAAATATACAAATTATCTCACAGACATAGTACTGAATGGAAAACAAAAGAGGAGAATGGACTGGAAAAGAATATATGTCTGTACCTTAAAATTTTTTATGCAAAACCCAAAAACAATTCATTAAAGAAAATCAACTTACCGTCTCTTCAGAACTCAAAAACTTAAATTCAATGTCCATAAAACTGATTCAATTACATGGGAAAAGTTTGACCTTCTTTCTCTCCAGAAGCTGTTATTGGATTCCAATCACCAGATACATGTAGTCTTCGTGTTAGTAATATAAATCCCTATGGACTACAGTACCAGGAAGAAAGCAAAGAGTTACTCTTTATTTTCATTGTAGTATTTTTTATATTTAGCTTTACAGAACTAAAAATGTTATGAAATAAGAATTTCCTACTTAAAAACAATGAATACTTTTCCTTTTCTTAAAATCTATTCATATTTTAATGGTGAAAATATGAGGAAAATA
>NW_006400598.1:11462-18552 GCF_000299155.1 Elephantulus edwardii | reverse complement strand
TCTGTGGTCAGGGATAGTGTTTCCAATTCCAGCACTGCCACTTTTACCCCCCATAAGTGGTCATACTTTATTTTGGAGTAGGTGTCACTGCCCTCCCACTTTATATATGATAAAGGGAACCTGAGAATTGTGAACAGACTCCCCCCAGGTCTAACCATCTTTGGGCAAAAGCATTTAACAGAACAAAATATGTGGTGCATTTAGGATGTCGGTCCTCTTGTGCATGCTGCCACTGTTAAGATCATCAGACTTACAGTGACTTTCAGCAATTGATTACGTAGGTAATCGTCCTCTTTGGCCTTTCCAATGCATAGGTAATTGTCTTCTTTGGCATGTCCATGGAAACCCAAACCTGCAGATGGCAGGCATGCATCCCATCCCCCACCTCCTACTCAGGCAGCTAGCAGGGGTGTGCCCCCACCAGAGCAGGAGGCCTGTGGCAGGCACGCGCACCCCCCACAGTTGGGGGTGTGCCTCCCCACCCCACCGGGCGCTCAGCGGGTGAGGGGCCCTTCTTGTGCGGGTGGCCAGCAGGCACCTGGTTTCCCCACAGCCACCATCCTGGCTCCAAGAATTCTCTCCAGACCAAGACCACGTTGTGGCAGTGTGGTGGCTTCACTGTACCAGTCTTGAGGAGGGCCGGTGCCCAGCATCCATCTTGGGTAAGGGAATCCATTTGTTCAGGCTGTGGAAGCCTCATGGAACTGCAGCGGCTGTTCGGTGTGGTGCGGGCTGGGGGGGGGCGGGGTTGGGAGCCACGAGACTCACCCATTTCTCCTTGGGAATCCTTGAATTCCTGTTGTTGAGCCTCGATCTTCACTGAGGGCCAGTCATCAACTGTTTAATTATCAATAATCTGAAGTCTGTGGAAGGCCATAATGGTCCTGCTTTAAGTGGTTTGCTGCTCCCGCAGCTCAACACGCTGTCTCTGCCTCCGCAACCATCTTGGATCTCTTAACTCTACTTTTTAATTCAATCTGTAAGCTGAACAAATACTCTGAAAAGCTGAATTTTAGGGAGCAGAGCATTTTAACAGGATCTAAATAAGAGTCATTAACAGCCTGAGATATACAGACAGCCTACAGTTTGAAAATGAACACAATCTGATGAAAGTAAAAGACTACAACGTTCAGTGTGAGTGCTTCTGAATGCAAGAAAAAGCATCTTCACAATTGTACCAAGAAATAATATCATGATAAATGATGAAACACTAAAATTGTTTGTGGTTTGATTCTATTTGGATCAACAATCAAAATTCATGAAAGTAGAAGTCAAGAAATCAGAAGAAAGATGTCACTGAGTAAAATATTCCAAAGATGTCACTTTAATAATTAACCTGTGGTTATTGTTGTCAGGTGCTGTCGAGTCAAGTACTCATAGTGACCCTATGAACAAAAGATCTGAACCCTGTTTTATCCTGTGCCATCCTCACACTTCCTGACACATAAGAGCCAATTGCAGCAGTCACCCTGTCAATCCACCTGGTTGAGGGTCTGCCTCTCCTTCACCTACCCTCTATCCTTCCCAACATCAAGTCCCTCTCCAAGTAATAACGCATCCTAGCAACATGTCCAAGATATGTGAGGTGAAGTCTCATCATTCCTACCTCCAAGTAGCACTCTCCAAGACATAGCTATTGGTTCTCCTGGCCATCTATGGGGTTTAGTGCTCTTCTCCAACACCACAGATAATGGCATCTAATTAACCTACTGCATGGAAAATATGAACATGATATTTTCAGTCAGTCAGTTAATGTTAAAGTTGTACAATGGAAAAGGAAGATTAAAAAAAATGATGTCTTAAAATTTTGGTCTTGACAAAGCAAAGCATACTTTAGATTGCTAGAAAAACCAGCAACCAGATCTGAAATACAAAGCTAATACAAGGTTTTTAAAAACAAAGAAAGAAAAGGAAGAATTTGTCTTACATTGAACATATGATTAGAAAGAAATAATATCTGTAGAAGAAGCCTATGCTTAGTAAAGTAAAGAGAGGGTCAGAAAAAAAGAGGGAACCTTCAATCAGATGGATGACACCTTGGCTACAGCAGTGGCTCAAGATACTGATTATTGTGAGGATGGTGAGTGCTTAGGCAAAATTTATTTCTGTTCTACATAAAGCCCTTAGGAATAGGACTTAATTTTGCACTGTCTAGAGTTTGACTGGATATGGAACAATGTAGACTGAAAACCAACCTCCCTTCTAAAATAAACTGACACTGACAAATTTTTATTATCATTTCAAGTATTAACCATGAAATAACTTAAATGTCTTACTAAGTTTTAAGAGCAAATACATGCATTTTGTCATATAATATCCTGGTTAAGAACCCTTATTTAAGAGGACAGACATATCTTTAAAAAGGCACTTGAATGATAAAATTTTCGACATTTACTCTAGGAAGGAACATGGAAGATTAGTATAGATTTTCATTTTATATAAATATACTTCCTACTCTATCTATGACAGCATGTCAATCAGCTTGTTCTTTATATTCTTCTGCTAAACAACTTACTCCTTTTCCTACAGTTCTGCTTACTGAAACATTTTTAAAATGAAAATTTATCTTTCAAAATGGATATAATTGAATTTAAAGACAAATATTTGTTCTACTTTTGTAGAAAATGTTCAGTAGATTATATGTTCAAGGGATTGCCCCAAAGCCTTTAAGTATTTTCTTCAGGCAAAAGCAAAGAATTAGAGTTTCTTCATTTAATCGGATTTCCAGTACTTTGTGCACTTTCTCTGAATGCACAACATTACTTTTTGGGATGTATTAAGGTTGCTATTGGTATACTTAAATTGAGCACAATCATCCAGGTGTGTGCTCACAGTGTAAAATGTAGTAGGACTGTAAAGATTAGGAGGTTGTTTTGGGTTTTTTTGTGTGTTTTTTAAAAATTATTTGTTTTATCTTGGCACTCAAGGCCTAGAGAGTTTAATATCAATATTTAATATACATGTATTAAAAAAGCAGTGTTTCTGTAAAATTGTGTCATTGAAAGTTAAATTTCTCTTTACTTTTAACCAATTATATGGAACTGTGGTGGTCTAGTGGCAAGAAGCAGTGCTGCAATCCTGAAGGCATGCAGTTTGAATCCACAAGCCGTTCTGCTGTAGAAGGATGAACAATCTCCTTCCATGCGATTAACTGCCTTTGAAAACCCATCATAGAATCAGCTACAGATTAGTTCTGACTTTATCGTACACAACAAAAACAATTATATAAGAAGGGGAAAAAAGAGACCAATTTACAATTTATTAATGATACAATAAACTTTAAATACTACAATTAAAACTGTGTACCAGAGGACTCTCTACCTGTGTTTCATTGACTTTGCAAAGACATTTGACTGTGTGGACCACAACAAACTGTGGCTTACTCTAAGAAGACTGGGAATCCCAGAACACTTGATTGTGTTTATGTGAAAACTATACTTGGACCAGGAGGAATTTGTCAGAACAGAGCAAAGAAACACTGCATGGTTAAAAATTGGGAAGGGTGTACACCAGGGATGTGTCCTATCTCTATTCCTTTTCAATCAATATGCAGAAGAGATCCTCCAGGAGGCTGGTTTCTATGATGAGAAATGTGACATCAGGTTTGAAGGAAAGCTTATCAATAATCTGTGCTATGTAGATGACACAAACCTGCTTGTCTGCCAAAACTGAAGAGGACCTAAAGTAATTGCTGCAGAAGGGCAAGAAATGCAGCCTTCAATATGGACTGAAGCTCAATATCAAGAAAAGAAAGATTCTTGCCACTGGGCCAACTGACAACATTGTGATAGTGAAGAGATTGAGATTATTGACAGCTTCAGTTTGCTTGGCTCCACATCAAAACTCTTGGTGCACCAGCCACCAGGAAATTAAAAAATTAATTGTGTTGGGAAAGTCTGTTGTCAAGAGACCTCTCCAAAGTACTGAAGATCAATGATGTCAGTTTGGAGTGTGGAGACTAAGATGAGCCTCATATAGGCCATGGCCTTTGCAATCACTTGCTGTGAATCAGAGAGCTGGACAACAGCTAGGGATGATAGAAGGAGAATTGATGCCTTTGAGCTGTGGTATTGGAGAAGAGTACTAAATATACCATGGCCTGCTAAGAGAAAAAAAAAGATTCATTCTGGAGAGGGTTAAATCAGGCTGCTCTTTGGATGCAAAGATTCTGAAGCTTAGTCTGACATACTTTGGAGACAAGATGGTACCAGTTCTTACAGAAGGCATGCTTCCTTCTGCATGGAGAGAGAGACAGTTGAAGGTGGAGAGACAGTTCAAAAAAGAAAGACTCTCGATGAGGTGGATTAATTCAGTGACTAGGGTAATGGCATTAGGTGTGTTGGAGACAGTAAGATTGGTACAGGATAAAGTAACATTTAGGGCTATTGTAGATAGGGTCACTATGAATTGCAGGCAACTTGATAGCGCATAACAACAACAACAATTACTGAGATACAAGGGTGATAAATATGAACTTGAGAAAAGATATGGAGGAAAAAAAGATGTCACAAGATGAGAATATCATCCAGAAACAGAAGCTTAAAGATATACTTTCCTCAACTGGTAACAGAGCAACAAACCTTCCCTCTAGAACCAGCATCCTGAATTCAGACACCAACCAACTCAAATATGAACTCGAGAAATGTGTTAAAACTACCCCCTTGTTAGTGATTTCAGTGTTGTTGTTTTTATTGCAACACTGATGACCAAGACATTTTTTGTAAGGCAAAGTGTCAGTGATGTTTCACAAAATTGATAATTACCATAGGAAAAGCAAGCGCTGAAAAATATAAACATAGGCAATGTTTCAGAAGGAGGCATGAAAATCTATCTTTGCACTAATAAATTACAGACAGAATATTTTCCTTCAATAAAATAATTTTACGGGAGAACAGTTCTATAGAAGCAATACAATTATAAATGAATCATCTTTATGATATTGACTTACAATTAAAAAATAAAGTAAATCAACACTTAACTCTGATGAAATATTGAAATATAATTTGATTAAAATGTGTCTTACATAAATTATGTTTTAAATTACTGGGCCATCAGTATGTATAAACAAAAGGGAGAAACACATCCTGTATATGTAAAACGCAATTTACAGTGACACACACAGCAAGCAAGAAGATATTTTTTAAATTTCAAATATTTAATATTATACTTATTATACTTGTTGAGTAAATAAATGTTGGTTTTTATTGTTAGGTATAATTAAATACAATTCATAGCAACTCTGTAATAACATATATGAACCCTGCTTTATTCTGTGGTATTCTCATACTCTCTGCTATGCTAGCGCTCATTTTTACAGTCATTATGACAATATATTTTTCACTGAATGTCCTTCCCTCCCTTGCTGACTCTCTACTTTTCCAAGCATGATGTTTTTATCCAAGGACTAGCCCCTCCTAATAACATGCCCAAAATATGTGAGGCAATCCTTCATATCCTTCAGCATCCCTTCCTCTAATGAGTATTCTGACTGTATGCTATCCTTCTTATGACAGGCCATAGTATATTTAACACTCTTCTTCAACACCACACTTCAAAGACATCTATTCTTCTTTGGTCATGTTTATTCATTGTCCAATTCTCAGAGGTATAATATTGATTTATTTAATAGTATAACCAGATTTTGTTTGACTTCCAATCCAGACTTTATTTCTAATACTGTACCTATCTTTGTTTTTTTCTGTTATTCACAGGGTTTTCAGAGATTTGCTACTGAAGAAATAAATGGCTGGTCCTGCTTTCTAGTATGTCTTAATCCAGGAACTCTACTAAAACCTGTCAATTATGGGAATCTGACTCACTGAAGACACAACTTTCACAGCACTCACAAGATTTTCAGTGTAGAAAACTGAAAGACAAATGTACTAATTAAAACTATGGCTACAAAATAAGAATAATATCCAGATCATTCCCTTAATACAACAACGGACAGATTGACAAGCAATAATATAAATACTCAAATCATAAAGTAACTATTTTTATTGTTGCATACCATCAAATCAGAATTGAGTCATACCTAAAATCCATAGAGTTTTCAGAGGCAGTTATAATTACACAGGAGAAGACTGAACATCTTTGCCCCACAGAGAAACTGGTGGATTTGAGCTGCATGCCTTTGGGAATGCAGTGCAGTTTCTTATCGCTAGATCATTATACAATGACTGATGTATGGATGTTTATCAGGTGCAGCCCTTTTACATACTTACCAGTCTATACTAGGAAATTTGGAGCATATCTGTGTGACTGACTAACTGGAAGAACTTCATATTTATTTCCATTCCCAAGAAAGATGATCCAACAAAATGTGGAAATTATAAAACAATATTATTAATATAACCTGCAAGCAAAATACTGATGAAGATATTTTAAAATGGCTAGAACAATATATAGACAGAGAACCACTAGAAGTTAAAGGTGGATTTACAAGAGGAAGAAAGCAAAGTTTACCAGAAGAGTGTCTATTCTTCATTGACGATACAAAGGCATTTGACCATATGGATCATTACAAACTAGGCTAGCTTTGGGGAAAATAGGAGTACTAGAATATTTAATTATGCTCGTGCAAAACCTATACCTAGAGTAAAGGGCTGTTGTTTGAACAAAGCAAGGGAACACTGTCTGATCTAAAATTAGGAAAAGTGTGTGTGAGGGTTGCATCCTTTTTCCACACCTTTTCAATCTTTATATTCAGCAAATTATTCAAAAAGCTAAACTCTCTAAAGAAGGATGTGACATCAGGATTGGAGGAAGACTCATCAATTACCTTCATTATGCAGATGACACAAACTTGTTTAATGAAAGTGAGAGGGACATGAGGTACTTACTGGAAGGAATCAAAGATTGCAGTCTTCAATATGGATTGCATCTCAATGTCAAAAAAGCCAAAAATCTCACGACTGGATGTATAAGCAACGACATGATGGGGGGTAGGAGGAGGGAATTTTAAAATTGTGCAATACTTCATTATACTTGGATGCATGATTAATACACTAGGTACCAGCAGTCAGGTGATCAGATGTATTGTTGTTGTTGTTGTTCTTATGTGCCGTCGAGTCGTTTCCGACTCATAGCG